>NC_135356.1:22847838-23147838 GCF_051622035.1 Arctopsyche grandis
AAAAAGATTTTTGTCCACATGGACGTTAAATTTCTAATATGTTTTTTAAGACGTCTAGGCACTTCTAAATCACAGTTATAAAGTTTTATTTTGTAATATAGATCTATTGTATTTAATAATCTGATATGATAAATATCATATCGCTATTCTATGTGTCTGTAAGATAACGCTCGCCGTACTATAATAGTCGTTTCGGATCGACATATGTACGTCACAGCTAAAACATCATAACTAGTCACCGGAGCCTGAGGGGGCCGTCTATTGTTCATAGGTTGTAAATGCATTGTTAAAGGTTTGCCGAACAATGGATAGCACTGTAACTATCCTACCTCTAATCATAACAGATCAACAAAAAAACTTCTATATATACTGTTTGCTACAAATTTTTTCCTGTAGGCAAATTAGTCTCCATGCATTTAGCGACATCTATTGAAAATTTATTTAACTAATTAATTAATTAATTTTTCAATTGGTGTTTTATATTGTTTATATGTAGGTAGGTACTTGGTTTGTACAATTTTTTTCATACTAAACAATTAAATATAAATATATTTAAAAGGTGTTTGAAAAAAATACAACCGTATACGGATCGAACAAGTAACCGACAAATTTTTTAAAAGCTTAATATGCCATAACTAGAGACACGTATTTTAGGCATTTTGCTATTAATGCTAAATTCGTAAAATATGTGAATAGATGCTAAAATAACTAACAAAAGTGAAATTTGTATAAAATTTATAAAATTAATAGACAATTTAGAAGGGTCTTCCTATTCCTTTGTCCATTTAATATGTGAATAAATTGAGGGGATAAAACAAAGCGTGCAGTTTACCATAGACGGTGTTTTTCCTGTCGAAACCAGCAACTGTTTTTGTCTACTACTGTAAACAAAAGAAGACAGTTGGAGCTGTGTATCCAAAAGGCTGCTCAAAAAAGCATCTTAAAACTAGACTCGCACTCAAGACTAAATGAGACAAATCTATTCCTCCAAATATTGAGTAAACTATTCAATCTATCTGTGGCAGGTACAAAATCTAATATTAATTTTAAAGAAACAGTTTTGTTTTTTAGAAACCTGCCATTGTTTAATGTATTAGCAGAGGCTAAATGTTTGGAAAAATATCAGCACTTTTTTTAGACAATTAATAGAGAATATAAAAAGTGAATCACGCCGGATATATTGCTATTATTGATGGCAACAAAAATTAAATATGGAGAGTTTGGTTGTACCATTCTGAAATCTATTTGGTGTCCCGTTAATAGTGTGGATGCTGAAAGGTATTTCAGCAAATACAATATAATTGTTACCGATCGTCGCACGAACCTCAAAAAAGAATCTGTAGAAATATGCTCCATGTTGAGTTTTAATAAATTTTAATTGTTATTATATTTTTGTATTTATACTTCTTGTCTTTGTATTTTTATATTCATGTTTTTTTCATTGTAATTATAATTCCAAAACATTTTTGAATTTTTTTATTGTTGTTTTGTCTTTAAATTGTATATATGTATATTAATTTTATTAAAATTCATTGAAATTTTTTATTATTTAAAATTAAACTCTTCATAAAAATAGATGCTAAAATCGAAAATTTCTAATGCCCTAAACGCTAAAATGCAAAATTGACAAAAATAGATGCCCAAAATACGTGTCTCTAGCCATAACCCATGCGATGATATTATCCATTATCGTAAAATAAAGGGAGCGGACATAATTGTACATTGAAAGGTAAACAGTGGATTTATTTTAGGTTGGCTACTTGATTTACACTGCTGCTGGCAATACTCGAGCTGTCAGTGCCAGTTTGACAGCTCGAGCGATATCGCATCATGTCATTAGATAACCAAAATGTTAACGAATCACCTAAAAGAGGTAATTTTTCCGTTTATAATTATTTTGAAGTACAGAAAAACTTTGTATTTCATTTCGACACATATGTGTTATTGTGCTATGAATTTGATGTTGAATTAACTTTTAGTGTTCAATAAATTATATTTTACATATCCCTGTTTACACATTGATGCAGATATAAATAAGTAAAAAAAATCAACAATGACTTGGCTGAGCTCGTTTCTTACACTCAGAGTGATCGATTCACTCAATTTTGATCCATTCTACACTTCACATGTATCCCAATTCAGGTGGATGCTAGTTTAAAATGCTCTTGTAATCCATTGAATCTTAACATCTTCATGGTTTTCTGTCTGATGTACAATAGATGAGCACTAAGAAAATGGTAGTAGTAGATGAATAGCGAAATTAAAGAATATTTGAAACGCTAGAGACTGCATTACCTGGTAAAATGCGTTATTATTTCTATTACATTTTTGTTCAGGTCCAACTTTATCCACCAGTACGTCGAGCTTCGAAGCTCTCGACCCTCACGATCCAAATTTGAGCCGACTGGCAACAACAATGTTTCAAAAAACCGAAGACTATCTATACGGAGAGTTCACATCCACTCAGGTTTGTATGCCGTCATTCACTCTCATCTTATATAGGTTTTTCATTCCAAATTGACCCTTTGACAAATTGACATTGAAAAGGGGTCAATTTTAAATGAAAAAGGGTCAATTTGGAATGAAGAATCTGTATCATGGTATTGTTAAGTGAATGAATATCGATATTATAAGATTATAGTCAATTCAAAAATAATTTATGCTGTTATTGTTATCTATTTTATCGAGTCAATGCAAATCTCAATATGGGAAATGTATTTATCAGGGCTTTAACTTCAAGGAAATGTATATTTGGAGTTTGATAATGTTATTGCATTAATTAGGCGTTACAATTGTTTCAGGATGCCTACAAAAGATTGGAAGAGATGAATCATTTGACACTTTCGAAATACACCGATATTCACAGGATTACTGGAAATATTTCAACAACTGTGAATAGAATGGATAAAATACGTATGTCTCATACATATGTTTCTTTGTTGAAATTTATTTTGAATTATGAAGTATTACAATGTTTAATTTAATTTTTTTGTAATATTCCAGATCAATCGCTTGCCCCTCATATTTATAAAATTGAAGAAATTGAACAAGCCGTGTTGAAATTGGAGAAAATGGCGTATGCAATTGACGCATATTCAAAGAAACTGGAAGCCAAAGCTAAATACTTAACCAAACGTTGATTTGAAACTTTGAATTCTTTAATATGGTTTTAAGGAGTAGATTTATGAATATGTACAATATAAAGCTAGGACTGATTTACTGTTGATTGATTGATTATTTTTATTAGACGGCGTTGGTTGTTTTATCATATAATACATTCCTCGTCAGTTTTATTTTTAAGTAGATTAAATTATGTGGATGTCTTAGCAAGTCAGTTAAGATTATACATATATTGTTTTTGTTTTTAATATATTTTATACATTGCATTTTAATTATTATAAAAATACAAAATAATAGTTATTTTATGTTTTAAGATAAAGTTGTATGTGCTCATTTTTTAAAACATCTATACAACTATTGTAGATTTTGTTAAAAATAAACTTACTACACTCTGATTTAAACATTTTTATTAAAAAAATTGGATTCCTCTTTTGTATTAATTTTCTCAACGATATAATAGTTCAACATTTACAATTTTTTTTGCGTATATTTTTCTTTGTGACAAAAACAGGATGAACTGGTTTCAATAATTGAAGTTCATATTTTCTGTATATAAAGCAACAGTTTTGTAAATCCATTTCATTCGTATTGTTTTGTGATAGATTGGATGTCCGCAAATTACAATACGAGAAATAAAATAAAATCAGTTGTGATTGAGCCGATTCAGTAATTTAAAACAACTTTCTTGAAAATAAACAATAAATACGAACTGTTGGATAAATATACGTTACACATTTGTTCCTGATATAAAATAAAGTAAGGCGGACCTTTCTAAAAATTCGCTCCATGGGATGAACCATTTCTAATAATTTTACCCAAGGCATACCATTCAAAAAACAAAATATACTTGCTTTGAAATCATAAAACTTTTTTTTTCAAAGTACATATGTAGCTTAATGCAGCGATTATTTTACTGGCCACTAAGCTACCCAAAAGAAAAATTAGAAATAAACGTAGCATTCTAAATTCACACTATTCCTAAATTTAGGGGGATAACATCTCTGCTGTGAGGTTACCCAACAAATGATTGACATAATATTGCTACGCAGTGTGGTCAGCCTAGACTATTACCAAATAGCAATTAGATAATATTAATGATAAAAGTTTATGTAAAATATAGTGTAAATGTGCACCTATGTGTAGAGCCCACAAAGACGAAATTCATTATTTAGTTAAAACTAAAAAACCGTTAATGTAAGGCTTAAGTGAAACACATGTGACTAGTGATATATTTGAGATCATGAAATAAGTATGGATATTTATAGTTTAATAAGATGCGATAGTGATTCCAGACATACTGGCAGTGTAAAAATCGAGTAAGTATGTTTTTGTTTATAGTTTATCGATCTCCAAATGGAAGTTCTGCAAGGTTTTTAAAAAAATTATATGATAACAGTGAACGAAGTGTAACAGATGTAAGTAAAAATATGTTAATATTTGGGGATTGGGATAAATTGAATGAATTTTATGCTAAAAAAATATATAATTGGGTTTTAAACAAATTGTGAAAGAAATGACTAGAGTGAATGATAATTCTAAATCCCTGATCGACTTGCTTATAAGTTATAACAAATATGGTTGGTTTAAAATGTAATGAAAACGATGAACCAAAAATAGCAGATCACTCTAATGTTGTTATTTTATTGGAACCAATAGTTGGCAAGGGCCATGTAGAAGCAGTAATTATAATCGAAAAGCAATACTTAGATTTTAATATAATTAATGAAATGCTGAAAGAATGTAAGTGGAATAATGATAGTGGTAATGTAAATGTTTTGTGGAATGAAATGTACAATATTTTAATGGATGTAAGAAATAAGTCATTACAATCCAAGAAATTTATATGTTATAATTCATTAAAACGTTGGTTCACAAAAGTGTTAAATTCCTAAATTTAAAATTCTGTAAATAAAGTTATGAAATTCTTGGAAGTAAGGCTTGGTGTGAATACAAGAAGACTAGGAATGCTGCTGTAGCCATTGTAATACACGCAAAAAAGCAATTGTACGAAATACATAGATAAATTAAATAGTGATCCGACAAGAATGTGGAGAACAATAAAAGCCTTGATTTCAAGTAAGATTAAGCCAGGAATGAAATAAATGTATTTTGGGAATTTTTTGAACACTGTTAGTCCTATCGAACTGGAACTTAGTATCGGTTACTGAAATTCTTATCAAGTTAACTTTTTAAGTTGACTGGAAATGGTACCTCCCCCTATAGATGTCGTCTTTTTTTCTACGTTTTTAAATTCAATTATCTCCCAAACCGCTAACTGAATCGGACTGCAATTTTTTCACATGTAATAGAAATAATAATCTTTATAACTTTATATTTTTATCTGAACCGAAAGTAGTACTTTTACTCTTGATAATCGAGGTTTATTATGTTTTTCTCAGAAACGTTTTGGTTTATTGAACTGAAATTTCAAATCTAGAAGTTTAAGCGTAATAAAAAGTTCAACTGCAAGTCGCAGTTTACTCTTGTTCGATTTTTCTTCCACTATTTTTTTCGACCCCTTAAACATGCTTGTTCTTCAAGAAAAAATTCAAGTATAATTCTTGTATCAATGTGATGAAAATAAAAAAAAGTGGGATTTTTTCCTCTTAGAAAGGTCAAAAATGTTGTCGCCTGGATTCTGTCCACACCCCTGAACGTATCAAGCTGAAAATTTATATTTATATTCTTTATGTACTAACTTAGAGCTGCTAAGGTTTTGGTCAGAATTCGTAAACCGAAGTAGTGTTTTTTTTTTAAAACAATATTTCATTATTTTATTTTGACCATTTCAATTATTTTAATCTTCTTGATATTTATTGTGTATAATACTGATAGTGATTTTAAGTAATAAAAATAATTTAAACAAAATGCGACAGCCGGAAGTAGAACTTTTGTCTTGTGCAAGTTTTCATACATTTGCGGTCAATTTGTATCGAAAATGCTGTCATAGCTATTAGTATTTCCTAATGCTGCCGCTCGATATCGATTTCATTATTTATGTATGGTGCTATTTATTCTCCACTCTACGTCTATGCATACCGGTTCCTATTGGCCATTAGTATTTAAAATTATTTTACTTTTTTTATTGTATGTTTAACGCAGTAGCACATAAATCTATCTTTTGTCTTGTACAAGTTTCCATACATTTGCGCTCAATTTGTATCGAAATTTCATAATGCTGCCGGTATGTGTGAATGCGTCTGTACGGTTCAATATAGAATTTTGTTTTGTGACATTCTTATATTCCTCAAATACATAGATAAAGTCATGGGTTGGTCACACCCGAATTTTTTCTCATTATAGAACGGTTTTTCCATATCTTTGTCAGATTGATCATCGCCGTTTCCGCCATGTATAATCTTCTGCACATTTCTGATTGACATCCCCCTTCTCTTGAGATCCTACGACATGGTCGAACCTGTGCTGCCATCCTGCGAGTTGGCACTGGTTCGAGTATGTTGATGGATCCCACTTTACTTTACCTACCCCCCGTCCCCCGTCCCCCCAAAGTAAATAAAATCGTTGACTTCCTCAGTCTTTTTAAGTATTGTACTTTATGAAACAGTCATAGAGAAGGACGCAATTTATATTAATTATATAATTAATTACCTAAAATTTTCATCTGCGGCGCATTTTTCCTTTTATAATTGTTCATTTGTTAAAAATTTTGCAGCAATTTGAATAGGCCGTGGCTTTCTCTAATTTTTTTAAATATTTATACATAGATACATATACATATATGTACATATGTATACATATGAAGAGCGACTCATACAGATCGCGCGATGACAGGTTCGTCGACAAATTGCGCTAATCGAGAAGTATTGACCATTGGAGATATACCCGAGTGTGGGGCACATGTCGTGCGAATTAAACGGATGAGTCGGAATGTATCGGAAGGGGATGAACCGTGGGGTAAGGACATGGGTGTATGGGAACGGGGCATGGGGAAACCGATGAAGCCCAGGGGTATGCGACAAGAGCGTGACGCGAATATCTAGCTCGTTACTGTGCCGTCCATTTTGACGGGCCACGGAGTCGCGGTTGTGCGAACCCTGACGTTCGCGTATGTTACGCGTCATGGGTCGTGTATCTCCCCGAGAGCATATCCAATTTGTTGCGACACGGACTGTAAACGAGTCTTTATGTCCTCGTGCCGTACAGCCTAATACCGGTCTACACTTCTATTTATATCAATGCGAAAAAAAGTTACAAATATTGGGTGTATATAATACGCATGGTAAAAGTAAAATTTCTCCAGATAAATCATACCATAATCAGCAGCATCGCTCGGTGGTTGGGCTTTTGCCTAGCACCGAGAGGCACCGGGTTCGATCCCGTGAGCTGACCTCGATTGAAAATAATTTATTCTGAGTATAGCTGTAATGCTGCTGGCCAGACTTGTATATTTATGACTCCAGGTCAATCGTTTCCTATCGGAGTTTGCCAATTTTTACAAATCTCTTTTATGTTTCACTTACGATTACAATTAAATTTTTTTTTTGCCTCTTATCCGATCGTTTTCATACTTTGCCATATTGCAAGTTTTGGTCAACAATATTAGTAAATGTATTATCTGCCATTACGATGGTGAAAAAATATCGTTTTAGACGCGTTTGAAAATGCTCCGACTAAGATGTGCCTGACGTTAGTCGCCCAAAATGTTCGGTCGCATTGTTCGCCTACTGCGCTCGCTTCGGTGTTTTCTTGGTGAATATCCGTTTTCGCCGTCATCTAGTTTTAATTGCTTAAATGCCTATAACTATTTCTTTTTCACTCTATATTTTATTCTGATTTAATTGTTGAAACGGTTCCCTGATTAAATATGGCTAAAAACCTTCCTACCTACTATCTCACCAATATTTCAGTATGATTAATGTACAAAAAAATATGTACAAGTTAAAATTCATAGATGTCTCGTTAATTTCGAGTTGTCATTCTCTCGTAGTTCTCGATTATGTAATAAAAAAAATGCTGAATTGTTTGTAATTGGTCAGGAAGGCGCATTGGGGTTTACCTGTTAGACATTCCTGGTATATATGTATATAATAGATAGATATATGTATATAATAGAATAGAAGGTCAGATTTGAATATTTGTGACTCCAAAAAATCCAAATCGATTGTTTCCCATCAGAGTCTGCCGATTTTTCTGATTCAATTGTTGAAACGGTTCTTCATAAATTAGCTACCTACCATTGATGTATAATACACATAGATAGGCCCTGACGTGTGATTTTGGTCGGAGATCTTGTCTTCACTAACTGAGGGGTACGGAGGGTTTGACTAGCGGGGAAGTTGGGAAAAAAATGGTTTTTTCCCTACGACGCAGCGGTACCTACTGTGCAGGTAGAAACTGTGCATGCGCCATGTATTTTGCATGCCATGTATTTTCCAACATGCAGGGCGGATCTAGTGTATTATACATCAATGCTACCTGCCCTTTATTTACACCATTGTTTGATTGAATATGTATATATTAATTTAGAGTACATATGTACATATAAATTGTATGTATATGTATGTACATACATATGTGTCTATTGTTAAACGGACAATTTCGCACATGGTGATTTTGCAATACGGGATCCCGGTATTTTAGTCAATTTTCAGATACCGAAATACCGGTTTTCAAAATAAGAAATACCGGTATTTTGGTATTAAAACTTAAGCAAATTTGAATGTAAATATAATGGATTTCAATCTCGTCTTTGAATATCTCGCCTTTCGTACATGCTGAAATTCAAACAGTCAAAATTCAATCGAAATGAGCATGCAGTCGCGTGGCTTGCAACCATTTGTAGCAAAACCTAACGAGAGTCGTGGAGGGGAAGGACAATGTCTCGAGATAAGATAAAGCAGTTTGTTGAGTTTCAGCGGGCTATTTAGTGTTAAAACACGATTAATAGACAACCCCTATTTCGCTATATTTGCAAAGCAACAAGCTTTCACTGTTATTTTTTTTGAATTGGTAGAACGCTCATACAGTACAATGCGTAATAAAATAATAATAAAAATATATTGCCCTTAAAATATCGACTTTACAAACATTTTGCTGTTTCAACAGCTAATAAATCATGCTTTTGAGATTACTGTATGTACAGAAAACGCGTTGTGCAATGTTTAATTAATTTATTAATATTAGTCTTTCGCAGAGGTTGGGGTGAAATATTGGATGGGGGAGGGGGGGGGGGGAGCTGGACTTTTCTCCTAGTTCGCCCCTGATTTATTTATACACGTGCATGAGCGTGTATGTCCAGGTGTGTTAATAGTCCTCGCATCCACCCACCCACCCACCCAACCACTTTGTTGTATGAAGCCTCGAGTAAAGAAAGCGTCTGCTGGAACAAATAAGCCCCATTACTTTTGGAATATTAACGAGAAACGCCACTGCTCTGCGTCTATCGAGATATCTTTCATTATTTTTCCAACATTTTCCACGTCTCATCTTTGCCTTGGCTAGTATACATTGTATGTATACATCCAACACATACACACTCACACGTGTGAATATGTATGTATATATTTCCAGGTTCTTTCTTATACGAAAGATAAAACTTTCTCTCCTCTTTTCCCATTGTGTGTTTCTAACATTCACCGCATATGCTTTTCTCAATAAACATTCTCCCGACTGTGTGTTCTGTATCTCCATTTTCTATTATTATTTTCATTTTTACTTTCTCTACATACATAATTTTGAGAATTGCTGTTTCACCAGGACGGTTTCTTGTAATGATACATTTTGGGACGAGTAATACAGTTTTTTCATTGCATTTTGCCTAGTGTAAGAAGGAAGTAGGAATATAAAAAAAAAACGGGGCGTTTTGATAGAAACTAAATAATGTTTATATATTAAGAGGGTTGTACAGCCGAAACCTTGATTTTGTTACCATTCCTTTCTTCGATATATGTATATATTGAGTGAATGCGACAATATATATCAATATATGTATATATTGAGTGAATGCGACAGTTGCGCTTCAACCAGATAAAACGTATTTTAAATTGACAAAATCGAGGTTTCGTATTCTACTATTTTCTCCTCCAAAACTGGACCAATTTTTAAAAAAATTTCATCATCGGTATGAGAAAGATACTTTCTGTGCATCTATCGGCGTATTTTTTTTTTAAATCGACCGTTAAATAAGCACGCTGGACTCGTTTCGGGGGTGTAAAAAAGAGGCGATTTTATAGATGTTTGGCGGCTCCTAGCTCATATAAAAAATAATTAATCGAAAAAATAAAACGATAGATGCACCCCAATGGTGGATATCCATAGCATATTAAAAAATAATTTCTCTAGTGCCATAATTGAGGAAGGGAGAAGTATAGTACGTTTGTATGGACAAGGCGCTGCTGTCCAGCCCTCTTAAAGGATCATTGTGGCATAACAGGAGTACCTGATGCAACACAATGGTCAAAAAATACAGAGAGATACTTTAGAAAAATACAGAGAGATTTATGTATGTATAAAAACATTTATACATAAAAAAATAGCGGTATTATAATAGCAGATATAGTAATAATATATATATATATATATATATATATATATATATATATATATATATATATATATATATATATATATATATATATATATATATTCTTTTCTTAGGCAAAAACCAAATGATCGCAATCAGATCAGAGAGCGGAGTAATAATAAGGAATAGAGAAGAGATCATAGACAGAGTTTATACGTTCTATGCAAAACTTTACGAGAACAACAACGGTCAATTTCCCGCTCCGGAATCGACACACGGCCAAAGGGTTCCTGCAGTATTGCCTAGCGAAGTAGAGGCCGCGCTAAAAACTGCAAAAAACGGTAAAACCCCAGGGGAAGATAATATTCCCATTGACTTACTAAAATGTGGCGGCCCCCCCCTAATTAATATCTTAGCTAGGCTTTTCAGCAAATGCATCCAGAACCAAGCTATACCAGAAGGATGGAATAACGCAACTATCATTTTAATACACAAAAAAGGCGACAAAAGCGATATCAAGAACTACCGACCCATTAGTTTACTTTCAGCGGTCTACAAGCTCTTCACGAAGGTTATTACAGAAAGGCTGAAGAATATCCTCGACGAGAACCAACCTATAGAGCAGGCAGGGTTTAGGGCAAATTTCAGCACAATGGACCACCTCCAAGTAGTTGGCGAACTAATCGAGCGCGCCAACGAATATCAACGGCCATTGTGCCTAGGTTTCGTCGATTATGAGAAAGCCTTCGATACAGTTAGTCATAATGCAGTACTTAACGCTCTACAAACACAGGGAGTGCCGGAACCCTATGTGGGACTGTTAGCTGCAATATATAAGAATGCCACAGCTTCGGTTAAAATTTTCTCAGGTACAGATAGATTTAGCATAGGAAAAGGAGTAAGACAAGGAGATACAATCTCGCCCAAGTTATTCAATGCGGTGCTTGAGGGAGTTTTCAGGAACTTGGATTGGGATACAGCCGGAGTAAGCATCAATGGTCGCTTTTTGAGTCACCTTCGGTTCGCAGACGATATAGTTTTAGTAGCTCGTGATTCAGCTGACCTACTTATCAGACTAACACAGCTGGACAGGGAGAGTAGAAAAGTAGGATTAAAAATTAACGTAGATAAGACTAAACTAATGTTCAATAGTTATTGCATGCCTGATAGCATCCCCTTAGATGATAAACCAGTAGAAGTAGTAAATAATTATTTATATTTAGGTCAAATAATTGACATGTCTGGTAGTAAAAATGAAGAGATAAAGAGACGTATGAAATTAGGATGGAGTGCATTTGGACGGATGAATGCTGTTTTTAAATCAAAAATGCCCCTCTGCCTGAAGAAAAGGATCTTTGATCAATGCGTTTTGCCAGTGATGACGTATGGATGTGAAACTTGGACACTGAACGCCAAGATGCTAAATAAAATCCAATGCACTCAAAGAAGTATGGAACGCTGTATGCTTGGCATAACGAGGAAAGACAGAAAGCGGAACACGTGGGTGAGAAATATGACAAGGGTAGTGGACATAGTAGATAGAGTGAAGAGATTGAAATGGCAATGGGCGGGTCACGTAGCTAGGAGGATGGACGAAAGGTGGACAAAAGAAGTGCTTGAATGGTACCCGAGAGAAGGCAAAAGAGTAAAAGGAAGACCGCAAGGAAGATGGGTGAACGAAATTAGGAAAATGTGCGGAATGAGATGGATGAGTGTTGCGCAAAACAGAGACGAGTGGAAGCGTGTTGGAGAGGCCTTCATCCAGCAGTGGATGGCGAATGGCTGTAAATGATGATGATGATATATATATATATATATATATATATATATATATATATATATATATATATATATATATATATATATATATATATATATATATATATAAAACGAACGTGATGTATGTATGTTTGTGGGTATGTGGGGAACATACCCATATGACCCATATGATATATTGTTACAAGATATAGTAGAGAGTCTAAACACACCTTTACAAAACTCGAAATCCTCGGTGGTAGTTATCTAAGGTAAGATCTAGGGTTTATTTGGATTAGCTACAATTTTTATACCCGCTTTCTATTGGATTTCTAAATCATTCAAGTTGGAAATATTGGCCAAATTTTCAATGTGGCGGGCTTTCAACAGAAAAGACGTCAGCACTCAAAGGGTTAAGCTTGTACTTGTATTTATTAATCTAATATATAATTTGGAAAAAGACTTTGCATGTATGTATGTAGCATTGGTTGGTTGGGTGGGTTCGATTTTTTTTTTCGATTCATAGGCACTGATTCGATTTTTTTCGATTCAAAGGATTCGAAGTCCCCGGGGGCGAAGGCTTCGGGGGCGAAGGCTTCGGGGGCGCAGGCGCCGGATTCTGGTATACATATATGTATGTAATTTCGAAAGAGACAGTATATATGTATAATTGTTTGTTCGTGACAGTCAATTTAATAAAAAAAAAAACAAATGAGTATTCAAATAAATTTATATAAAATAAAACTATTCAAATAAATTTAATAAAATGTTTACTAATAGATTAGTCATGTTTAAGCGGTTTATATTACAAATACCTAGTGAAGCCGGGTAAAACCACTAGTAATCTATAAAATGTATTTGTACATTTTATAGATTATAAATTTCATATTTTATTTTATTTTTTATATTTATTCCAGGACGGCCAAGCAAGTAAATAAATTGACAAACTCTGATAGGAGTCTGACCAGCAGCACTACATACATATGATACTGTCAATCCACTACCAAGCTATGCTGCTGGCTATGTAATTTATGTAGTTTTGTTCTTATTTTATATTTTATCGCAACGCAGTGGTAGCTAATCAAAATAACGGTTCTTTGGCAATATAATGTGCAAAATTTTTAAATCGATAATGAATATACTGTTAATTTGAGTGAAATTCTAAATATTATCATAGTAAGTGTGTGGCTATATGTATTATTATTATATATCACCATTGTGCAATGTACGATTTTGAATAATTACAGATAATCGTAATGGTAGAAATTTAAGGCTCTCAAACTTTTGGAAGCGCTACCGGTCGCGCGCTTAATTCGGTTATGCGAATTAATGTTGCTTACCTTATGGTAACGCGAGACGCGCCGTAATTATGTTTGAATATTTAATATCATACCCACGGCCCTCCGAGATACCGGAGGGTGGAAGAAATCGAATTTGTCTGGTCTCGAAAACCCCCCCGCCCACCCAAATCCACCCCTCTCGGCCACCCTCCCACCCACGCTTAAGCTTCCGACGAAAAGAACGTTTAAAACAATCGAATAAAAAAATTCTGACAAGATACTGTCGAGACGGTATTTTTATTAAATACAAATTCATATAAAAATTGCTGAGCAGTTTCATTTTCGAAAGGAAAAAAAACGAAGCATTTTATAACTAGTATTTTGCCCGTTGATGTACATATGTATCCGATGTAGCATGAGACTTACGAGAACCAAGAATGCTGTCGCATTCGTGCAATGTATTGTAAAACTGTAAGGATGTAAAATAATTTCTTAATTTTTTTATTATTTCTTATTTAACTATACAACTATATAATACTAGTTGTTTTGCCCGGCTTCGCTCAGTATCTGTAATGTAAACATGGCGAATCTAATAGTAAATATTCATTTGTGGGTGACCGTCACCGCACCGAATGTTAAAAAAACCAAAAAGGTTCGTTTAGCATGCATACATATGAAAAATGGTTAATATATATGTATATATCAGTGGCGCGCGGTAAAACTTTATCTCACTTAATTTGCGCGTGCAGGATACAAGAAGAACAGGCTTTTCCTCCCGTATCCTGCGCTCGCACATTAAACAAGGCTGTATGATAAAAAGAGAGATAATTTCACCGCATGCCACTGATATATATTATATATACATTGTACCGTTTACCATGCACCCTTTTTTTTGATCTTTCGACTTAAGATCTTTCTATTTTCGATCTTTGCCTTCCGATATTTGCTTTTTCGACCTTTTCACTTTCGGTCCCGTGAGGTAGACCCATATCGAAGTGCATTAATAGTCTAATCTGGACGACCAACAAGCAGTGCACAATCTGTTTAAAGCAGGGGTCCCCAACCGTTTTGGGAAATGGAGACTATTCCAAACTGAAATCACTCTGTTTGAAAAGAAGGATTCTCTTGGAGGAAGGATCGAAGGATTTTTTTGATCTTTCGACTTAAGATCTTTCGATTTTCAATCTTTGCCTTCCGATGTTTGCTTTTTCGATCTTTTGACTTTCGGTGCCGTGAGGTAGACCCGTTTTTTGATTTAATTTAATGAATCGACTCGTCGTCATAGAAATTTTGACTTGTTAACGAAATTCCCAACCAACAATACTTACAAAGTCTCTTTCGAAATTATATATTAGATTACAATATAATTCAATGCAAGGTCTTTAATAATATTACTGGAAGTTTTGATGTCCATAATATGACGTTGACAATTACTTTTATCGTCAAAAAAATATAAATTTCCATTAATATAAAATATATACGTATTCCATAAATAAATTAATAATATCAACAATTTGAGTATTTTATATTAAAATTTTATTAGTGTAAATATTTCTTCACGAATTCAAAACCAATCAAAAATGTCAAATTCTACCGACCGCTATACGCACGAATAATATTGTGTTTCTTGACCAAAATGCAATGTGAAACTGAAACGAAATGTAATTGGTCATTGCGGGTCGAGTGGGGGGTGAATGAGAGAGCTTTTACATTTTATCTTTTACATATTCTCGTGCTAGATCGGTTCCACTATATATGTTGGTTAAAATATTGTTTTTTTATATTTTTTGAAACTACATAAATTCAATTTTAATGTAGAACAAAAAAAAAACAACCATTGAAATCGATGAAAGAAGAAAAAAGATATTGAATATGTACATACGTAAGTATAAGCGATCGCGAATTTGTAAAAATATGAGCCGTTATATTTGAAAATAGCGGAAGTCCACTTCTTTTAATTCGATATTTTAAGAATATTGGAAAAGAAGAATAAACGTATTACACGCCAACAGTGTTTTTAAATATTGTTAAACGCAAAACATTATATTTAATGTTTTGTATATACATACATATGTATTTATATAATGGTTATAATAGTTAGTGTGTAATGTTTTCAATTGTGTGGTCATGGGTTCGATTCCTGGCTGTGCTACTGGCCAGAACTAGGATATATGACTTATATCAGAGTTTGCTAATTTATTTGATTTCATTGAAACGGTTCTAACAAATTGGCAACCCTTATTTTTCGCAAAATAAAAGTTTACAACATCTTGGATTCGCTGATTTATAAAATCCATAGATGTCTCGCTGATTTCGAGTTTTTCATCATTTCGAAATTCGGCGATTTATTTTTAATGATTATTTATTATTGTATTTTTTCTGTATAATTTATTTCTCTGTTATATTTTCGACCATTGATTGTAGCGTTTGTAGGCATTCCTGTAATGCCACAATGGTTCACTTAAATAAATAAATATATGTATGTATTTAAATAAATATGAATATTAAGATGAAATCGAAATCTGTAGCTTATCTTTTATTATAGAAAGAAATATAAAATTACAGTTGAGGTTAAGATTATATGTACAAATGCATTTAAACACTTTGCTATTATTATAC
Source organism: Arctopsyche grandis (assembly GCF_051622035.1). Taxonomy (NCBI): domain Eukaryota; kingdom Metazoa; phylum Arthropoda; class Insecta; order Trichoptera; family Hydropsychidae; genus Arctopsyche; species Arctopsyche grandis. The sequence goes on from NC_135356.1 coordinate 22,864,096, forward strand.
TAGAATGTAAATGGATTCTTTTAATTGCATGGGATTTTTTGACCTAGATTTTAATAAACCAAGTGGTTAGTTTATTGATTGAGAAGTTGTGAGTTAAAATCCCGTTCGAAATCGAAAAAGTTTTTTATATGCTTCGATTCGTTTCAATTATTTCTAGACACATTTGTATAATATATTACACTAGTGTTGTGCCCATTGAAATTTCAATGGGTGGTTTCGGAAACAAATTGATACATGATTTAAAATACAGTTACAATACGTATATTTATACTATTAATCGGAATCAGAACTAAAACAGAAATTGGGAATCGGAACTGAAACAGGGATCGGTATCCGTAACTGAAAATGGAGTGCTTATTCGAAATAAAAAGGAATCCAGAATCCGGCGGCCCCACCACCGCCTCCCGCCGCCCCTAAACGGCGTGGCCAGGATTTCGAAACGGGTGGTAGTTTCGAAACGGCTGGTTTCGGAACGAAATTGATACACGAATTAGAAATTATGAATTACGAATCACGAATACGAGTCAAATCCCCGTGTCTAGAATACTCGGCTGTGATTGGTTCCCCATACTGGTCGACGATCTGTCACAAATATACATACATATTTATCAACAGTCCGTTTTTATATATAGTATATATACACATATCGTTAGGGTTCTAATGTGCGTTAACTTACGAAAGAATAATAGCCCTCGGGTGGATGAAAGTTTCGCGAATCAGACTTCAAAATTTTAAATTTTGACTCTTATAATTTTTCAGTACATTTAAAATATTTGAATTCGAATCAAGGAAAGGTTACTTTTGACCCTGGCCTCCGATCCTTTCAACAATACAGCTTTTTTGTCACTGTGATCCCGAAATTACATTTTGCAAAAAATAATTCGACAAAAGACTTTCAGAAGTCGAGCAATTAGTTGCTTGGTAAATTGCTAAATTGAATTACGTAGCAAACAAATTTGTGAGCGGCTTTTTTTAGAGTTTCATGAAATATACCTTTATACATGTACATACAATGTGCTAAATTTAGTGGTACTATCTACATTGAAAACTGCAGGACTTGTATTCTTCATCTTTAATAACAGAATATTTCAAAGTCTTCGACCCACAATGTGATCGATACATTCACATGCAAAATTTAAAATTTCCACGATAATCACATACCACAACAAAGAATAGAAATAAAAAAAATGGCAACGCCCAACTCGTCCGATAAATATTTATTTTGAAATAAATGTTTAACTGAGTTCCAAAGTGTTTTGCGGGCAAGTTTGCGAGCCGAGTCAGAGATGCGACTTTTCCACTGTTTCTTTGTGTTTATTGTGCGGGGTGCCCCCAGGAGACCTTCCACCCCCTGTCATCCCCCTCGTCCGCCTCACGCGTCCGCCTCAAAACATACGCCGAAGGGAAATAAGGGAGATCCCTGCAATGCACATTGGCTGTGTCAGTGGCAGCTATGCTCGAAAATCAACATCGGCCTCTCATTATACAGCGGGGAATTCAAATTCTACCGTTCAATATCAAACGAAAGGCTTTGTTCGCTTAAAATACTATTTATGTACATTTACAAAGGAACATCCTGCCCCCCGATCGAAATGTGTACGCTTAATAGCTAAAAATATATGTACATACCTTAAAATTTATTTTTTATGAGTTTATTAGTGACAAGGTGCACGCGTTCGAAAAATTTCGCAATGTCACTGTGACGTCTGTACGAACAAACAGTGTGATGTCAGTTGACAGACTGTGCATGTACATCAGTGTTCGCCAAGCGAGTTGCATTTGGGCGTAGCTAATTTTTCTAGTCTTATCTTATTGGTCTTTTTTTACAAACCTCTTTTATTTATTTATTTTTTACATATGTATATACCAGAAAGGCCTTACAAGCAACTCCAATGCGCCTTCCTGGCCAATTACAAACATGGCAGTATTTTTTTTTATTAATATACAAGTCGCTGAATTACGAGACACTGAAAAACTCGCAAATTAACGAGACATCAATGAATTGTACATACATTTTATTGTACATTAATCAATCTCAAATAGTGGTGAGATAGTAGGTAGGAAGGATATTTAGCCAATTTTACCGGGAACCGTTTCAACAATAAAATCAGAGAAAATTTGCAAACTATGACAGGAAACGATCGATCTGGAGCCACAAATATTCAGGTTTGACCAGCAGCACTATAGATATACTCAGAAAAATTCTTTTCAATCGAGGTCAGCTGATGGGATCAAACCCGGCACCACTCGACGCTAAGCAGAAGCTTAACCACCGAGCTATGCTGCTGGCGTTTTCATCATTGTGTTTCACTTACGATTATTTTTCTATAGATGCAGTTGACAGGGGGTTTCAAAATAAAATATTGTAGCATATGCTAAAAGGAGCCGCCGTTTTAATTATTTTTCAAGGATTATCTGGCTTAAGTGGCTTAAGTGCAGTCGGCCAACAATGGAGACCCCCGAATTGACTTAGTGGTCGGTAACGGCATTCGGTCACTTCTCGCTAGAGTTCTCAGACCTGACAGCGCGAAAGCGTGGGACTGAATGCCGAGACCATAGGACTGCGTATCTGGTATGTGACTATAACAATAGGTAAAAAAACGCGTCGAGGAAGATGCAGTGAGCGACCTGCGCTTTATAAGCAGGTATTTAGGCCATATGAAGGCATTCTGGACGGAGCACTGGCAGTGCGTGGATCTCCTTAATCACCCAATAAATACTGTGAAGCGACTTTGGCCTTTTATTTGGATCCTCCACCCACCCCTACGCAACAATATAATATGTATTTTAGTAAAATAAATCACAATAAAATAAATAAACAATTACTAAGTGTTGTAATAAAATAAATCGATAACAATGACAATATTTTCGTGTTAAATATTATAGACAAGATCTAGCGTTTCCTTTTTCTCATTGTCGGGGAAGTTAATACCTATTTTTTTTGTATTTAGGCTTGCACTTACAATTAACGACATCGGTCTATCCGCATATGAATGGGTATAGCAGATACTAATATTCCATAAGTATTCATTGTAGTTACTTATTTTCAAAAGAATATATGTTATTTAAAAATAAAACTTATAAACATCCGTAATGTATGTAATTATAATTGTATTCCAAATTGTATGTATTGCTAATCATTATTCCAAAGAACAGTGCCGGCCTTACATATACCCAATGGCGCCCTCGGGCAATTTTTTCTAAACACTCTTATAGAGGTTTTATATTCCAAAAGCACCCTTTTTAATTTCAAATTGGCATTGAAAAGGGGTCAATTTGAAATGAAAAAGGGTCTATTTGGAATGAAAAACCTGTAATAATAATAAAAAATTGATTACCATCCTCCTTCTTCTGGGCTTGAGACCTTGCTACAGTTACAGGCAGTGTCAGCAAAAGCATAGCAACCCAAATGTTTGGATATAATTCTTGTAAATTATGCTGTTTTATAAAATTTAATATAATGAGTGGATTAATTTTACCATGAACTTTATTTAAAAGAAAGATTTTTAAATTGATAAGTTCATTGCTAATAATATCAGATTTTGAATTCGCGGTGAGCTTAATTTGAAGATCGGCTCTTTTCAGTAGGTTGTTTAAAAAATACAAAAAATCCCACATCTTTGAATATTCGTTTAACTGTACGAATCTAAGATCATTTTTTAGGAATATAATTGCACGTAATCACTTTATTCCAGCGATATATTGACGCTGAAAATAGTGTAAACAATCTTTGGAGAATATCGAAAAAAGTTACAGAAGATTAAGCAGCGTCGTATAGCACGAGATTTAAATTGTGGCTGCCACATGGAAACGTTAATTATAATACAAAAGGGAATGCACCTGCTCCCAATGAATAGAATTTCCCGCGTACAAATGTTTAAGTTTAGAAAGTAGAGGCGCCTTTAGCGCTCTAATCTTAAATTTTGTCGGGCCTTTGGCGCTCTTATTTAAAATTTAAAGCGCCTTTAGCGCATCGAGCGGCGCCCTAATTTATTTGGCGCCTTCGGGCGCCGCCCGACCCAGCCCCCCCTTAAAACCAGTACTGCCAAAGAGCAACTGTTATTTTTTAATTTTCACGAAAATGAAACCAGGACGTTTGCACACAGCATGCGTTTAAATTTCGTCATCTCGATTTTTGAGCCACAATCGTGAATGGAGCAAATGTGATCAAACTGTCGTCGACAAAGTGGCATCGGAGAGTCCCCGGTGTCTTTTGTTTGAGTTACCTGTACATTTTTGCGCCCTCTCATTTTCCTGCGCTTTCCCCCCTCCTCCCATTCCCATCCCATCGTTGAAAAACCACCCCGAAGCCTCCTTGCAGGTCGGTGGAGACAGTGGTGAAGTAAGTACCGAGTGTCCCACTGCTGGGGTACCATCTGCAGCCCCGTGCAAGGGAAAACATTTTATGACGGCCGCCGCCCCCAACAACATGTGCACCTATTTTATGTAAAAGGCTTTGCTCATTGAAAAGAAACCGGAGGGTTGCTTTAGAACACATTACATATTATGGTTGGATAGTATAGTCGGATGGTCAGAATGTTACGTTTGTATCCAGGGATGTGCCAAATTTTCGTGTTGGGTTTCCATCGTCGATAAGATATGATGTTGCGGGTCGAATTGCCGAGTGAAAATCGACAAGATGGTGGGTCTCATTTAAAAAATATTTCATAAAAGTGTTGAATGCGAAGATTTTCTGATTGAAAATATTACAATATTATTATTTTAATATCAATATTGAGTCGAAGCTTTGGTATTGAAACTCGAAAACAAAGACATTGGTCAGTGTTTTGATAAAAACTAGTACCATATGTACTATATACACCCAGCGAAAAGCGAAGCTTATCAGTTGCATCACATGCAAATAACGATATATTTTAAAAGACTAGGAAAGGAATTTAAAATAACAGTTTTCGTATTACTTTCTACAACTCCTCTTCATCAATATGCAGCAAAAAAAAAGCGATTTCGTCAATAGACAACATTATGAGGGGAATCATTGTAAATTTTGAAACTGTTTTGAAGTAAAATTCTCTTTAAAATCCGTTCGTCTCGAGAAGTAAGTTTTTTTGCCATTTTTCCTCTTTCGACAGGTGTTATGTCCATTGTTTTTTTATACTTCTTAAAAAATACAGTTATTGTAGGTAGAATGTGTCTCCGTTCGTCGATAAATTTCCGCAAAAGAATAATTTTCCTCCCAGAAAGTGACAATTTTTGATTTCTCGGCGATCAACAAAAATTCATATTTTACGCTCAACGCTCACAACACTAAAAAAAAACACGCACTACTTGAAAGTCTGGGGGAAACTGACTTAAAAACTTGTTGGCAACAATACGTTGATGTATGCTGAAAACAACTGTAAAAGTATAAAAACAAAATTGCCAGAAAGTGAGACCCAATAGGGCGAAAAATGGGCGATTCCGGTAAAATTTGTGACTGATAAGCTTCGCTTTGCGCTGGGTGTATGTATGTCAATTTTAATCGCTAAACGTAATTATTCTACATATTTTGGTATAAAAATGTAATGCATTTTAAATCTGCTGCAAAATTTTTTGACACTTTATTTTGAAGATTCTGATATAACTTTAACGTTATTTTATTTATTTATTTGAAGTTTGGACTAATGTGGCATTACAGGAATTCCCAATGCGCCACAATGGTCGAAAATATAACAAAAAATATATTGAATATACAGAAATAAAATATGTATTCAAACAAACAATACAGAAAAAAAATAACAGTAGGAAAAGTTCAAATGATAATATAGGTAGAAGTAGTCACAATACATATAATCTAATATATAATTTCGAAATAGACTTTGTAAGTTTGTAAGTATCTTTGGTTAGGAACTTCGTAAATAAAACAAAGTTTCTATGACGACGATTCAATAGGTTGAATATTATAGTTTTTTCGATTCAAATAAATTTAATAAAAAAACAAATGAATATTTACTATCAGATTCGCCATATTTACGCTGTTTATATTACAAACCCTGAGCGAAGATGGGTAAAACAACTAGTAATTGATAAATATGAGGAGAAAAATTGGGAATTTCTTACATCAACAGTCAGCATTAATATATGTACATACATATGTACATGTATGTATGTATGTATGTATATGTTACAGTTGAAGTGTATTTTCCAGCGGTAATATATTTTGACTAATTGGAATATATTCCAACTTACCCACGTAATTTGATTAATATAGCGAATTATATTCCAACTGGTCTAAATATATTACAAATACAGTTCAATTATAAGTTATTTGGAGCGGTCAGATTTTTGTGAAAATGTCACTCTACTAGTAAATTGAGTTGGAAAGCCACATTTTTGTTTTTAACATAGTCTTACAGTTATCGTAATACGGTACTCGGTACTTTTATTCGTAATATCTAGCAAATATTAACGCATTATTGAATTCTAAAGCATTCGTAAAAACATCACAACTATCAAAACTCAACTGTTATATCACAACTAGCGCACATTGTTGAAAGTGTATTTGCGTTTGCAGATACATTATTTACTAGTTAAATTGTATTCGAATATGAATGTAAAAGGGAGTTGGAATATACATATATGTATGTATACATACAAGAACCAACCGTAAATACAAAACACATCCGTGAGGCCCAAATAAAATGGAGAAGATCAAAATACACTCATACATCACATTCAATTATGAAAATAATGATGAGCGCAGCTACCAGATAAATAGGCTAAAATAGTCTCTGATAACATTTTCACTGAGGTGGAAAATATTACATTCAGGCACGGCAGCATAGATTCCATTAAAAATTCAAATAGTTCTTGGAATATAAATCACCTTGGATTAAGATCTGTGCGGGCCGAGTACAGCCACCAAACAATGATGTCGCACATAAAGTCCGAACTGTTACAGCAACGATCTGCTGACGTATGTATGTAGAAGCTGAAGAACAAAATTAGTTACACATTTATTAAAATATATTCAAATACACATTTTGTATCTCTGAATATAATATTTTGATTTATTTGACTTTTGAAGGAAATTTTTGATAATAATGTATTAATTGAAAATATTTTGACAAATAAGATTAACGAGCGACTGGTTTTATGAGTAGACGAAAAAAAGCTAGACTATAAATAATATAATATTTCTTCAAGACATTTGAAAGAATCCAATAAAGTAAAAATTATTGAGCACTATTTACATGCACGTATTTTTGCATGTTTTTCCATGTACATAAATTCAGTTCTATGTCCAATATATTTATGTACGAAGTTCGATACCATTATTCGCATATTCCCCAACGTTTACTTTAAAGTCTAAGTGAGCGATATTGACATATTTCACGGGCACCAGTTGGTCCGCAAAAGTTGCGATGTTTATGAAACGCGCACGTGTTTTATCTTCACGGGAATATTCTAAGAAAATCGTGAAAGCGGGGCAGGTGGCCAAGAAAAGTTTCACAGAATATTCGACTTTGATCCTTTGGGTTTCACACTGTCAATCCTGAAAGAACACCCGCTCTCCTATGTACTTTCCCTTCCCTCTTCCCACTCTCGCAAACCTGTCTCATCTCGCTTTCCTTATTCATATTCTTATATACTATATGTATATGTGGGAGTACGTGGGTTTATTTTTTGTATTATTTAAGCATTTTTCAAGTATTACTAGTTGAATTGCGTGGCATTTGAAAAATAAGGTAAATTGTGGTACTATTCTAATTGAATAAAATTCACACATAAAAATACTTGTATGTATGTATGTACATATATTATAATTCATTGAAAGCATCCATTGCAATATAACCAGCAGCGTGGTCTAGTGTTGAGTGTTGTATTCTTTCGTGCAAGGTGTCACGGGTTCGATTCCCACTAGATTCTCGATGTTGGCGAGACCTTGGTTTGTCGAGGTCGATCGTTTCTTATCAGAATTTGCCAATTTTTCTAATTTTCATCGAAACGGTTCATGTAAAATTGGCTTTTTCCCTCCAATTTTTTATTGCAAACTTTGAGCCATTGTTGTATCTCAGGTTTTGCCAGATTTCTCTTCATGTATGTCTTTGTGGATATTTATTGAATGTAAAAATTCATATTGTTACATGAAAAATGTTATCGAACGTATTGTATACCATGTTTGTAATGTCTGACCATAGATGTCAGGTATTGTTTCGATTTACATGTGTATGTATGTATGTAATAATTATGTATTTAATATATGTAATATATAATTTCTCGAGTCTGAATCTGTTTAGCACACTCGCCTACTTTGGAGCAATCTGTTAGGCGAGTGTGCATGATTAATTAAAAAAATACATAAAAAAATACAAAAAAAATACATACAAAAAATACAAATATATATATATATATATATATATATATATATATATATATATATATATATATATATATATATATATACATTGTTTATATATTTATACAAGGATTGTTTATATATTTTTTCGGATTAACAAAATTCGTGTTGGATATGATTACCGTATTTAAAATTCTGACCCTTGGATAAAAAATTATAAAAATTATGATGGAATATTTAATCAAATTTAAATTTTGGCAACGGGTTTAGTATTAGTCGGAAAAGCGCTAAGAAAATCGAGTAATGAGATTTCAACAGCTATGTAATATCAGGGGTGCGATTTGTAAAGAGGCTGTAAATCAACTCTTTGTATAATATGTACGCATACTCTTTGTATGTATGCTTTTTGTATGTATGCATATGTACATACATGCATACATATATTTCTTCTCTTTATTGCATAATCGATTTCGAGCATACCAGACTTCACCATGTCAAATATTTGTACCATTTTCCACGTATTTGAAGTTGTCTCGAGTAAGCTTTTATCCCTAGTGGTTTCTCCTTTGCCGTCTGAAGCGGCAAGAAATGGATTAAGATTGTGATAAGTACGTTTGGATTTAAGATTAATGCTAATTTTACAAAGACGGGAAAACTTTGACACCGGAGGAGGTAAATCTGGATTTAACGATCATCTAAATGGCTTATTTGTATGATCATTCAATCCAGCTTATCGCTTTATTGTACACTAGACTTGTACCCGATGATATATCATCGCATGGGTGTTGGCATATTAAGTTATTAAATAAAATAAAACTAAAAGAAATGTGTCGTCAGTCATGAGTTCTATCCCCACGCGGTCGAATTTTTTTAAAATACCTTTAAATATATTTAATTAAGTATTTTTTCAAATACCATTTATATATATTTAATTTAATATTTATATTTAATTGTTTAATAAAAAAAAGGTAAAACCAGCCTACTTACCTACATGTAAACAATATAAAACACGAATAAAAAAAAAAATCAATTAAATAAATTTTCAATAGATGGCGATAAATTCTCAGCCAAGCGGAAATATTGGCATCTATTAGTTTATAAAGAAGCTTTTTTCTTTTGTTATTATATCTTCGTATACGTTTTAGCAGTGACGTACATACATATGTATGTCGAATCGAAACGACTATTATAGTACGGCGACCGTTATCTCAGACAGATAGACATACAGGCACACAGACAGAATTGCGATTTTATATAAATTATGTGAATTAAACATTCATCAATTAGAAAAAAATACTATATTTTTTAATATTCAACGAAGAATGAAGAATATTAAATGTAATAAAACTTATAGAATGGGTGCGTCTTAAGGTCTATTTATCACAGTTTATAATACATCGCCAAGCATATATCGATCCTTTAAATGCCAATAATGATAAATGTACATATGTATATGTAAGTCTATAAAAGTATATATCCAATAATTCATCCGAATGCATACTGGTACAGTAGAAAACGGCAATTGCATCTAAATAGTAGCACTAAAAGTATTCTTTGGTACATTATATACGGATATACATATTCATACGTGATTGTAATTCATATCTAACAACAGTAGTCATCACAATCTATTCATATTATACAGCAGTACAAGTCACCGTAAGGTATCACGCAAAAACACTGGCGAAATATTCATGTGATGTCATAGTAGCGTGTGCAAGGGAACTAACGAAAGTGCGCATGCGCATATGAATATTTTCGGAATCATCATATTATGATAATATTGATTCGACGATACGACGCAAGCAATATCGTCGCGCTCTGTAATGTATATGTAAGTCGATTTTGCCTTGCACTTTGGCCAAAACTTATCTGAACGTGCGCTGCTGTATAGTTGTCTTTTCCGCGGACTGCTGTGCTGTGCTGTTGCCTTGCATTGCTGGATAGTATGAATAGAGCTTTATGGGGTAGCCTTGGATGAAGTTATCACCGCGGCTATTTTTTGTTTTTATTTTCGGTATTACTAAAAGCATAATATTATATAATACATATATGTTATAGCGCAACGTATGAATATACCCAATGTGGAATTTAAACATAGCGGCGTGTATTTCCGAGTATATATATATATATATATATATATATATATATATATATATATATATATATATATATATATATATATATGTGTTTCGGAGTTTTCCGTAATATTTTCTGACTTGATATTATTGCGTATGAAAAATGTTGAGTTCGGGCCGAATTTTCCCAGGGTGGCTGCATGAAAAATGTAGGCGTCTCGCTTTATTGCGTTTTTATAAGCTCTTATGTATTCATTTTTAAACATCAGTTTGTCGTCTCCCGGGAAAAACACGTGCATTTTTATCCGCCTCCAGCCTCCACCCGGAATTCAGGTGGGAAAAACTTTGCGCCGTAGTGAGAGCTCGTCCACACCGGAAAAACGGGAAAACGCAGACTTCGTTTTCTTTTCGACGATTTCACCACCACAGTCCAAATGTGTTCTAGAGCTCTTCTATATTTCACGATACATTAATATCACGAGTTTGAGACAAAAATTGCTGCTTCAAGTGGCAATTTTCGGTTAAATCCACGTTGAAATTTCAAGTGACAGCATTGAGTTCGTATCAAAAATTCTACGGTTTTGTATTATTTTGAATTAATGAAAGTCAAATGCTTCTTAAAATGGACTATTTTTATTGAGCAAATCTCGGGCATTTAACATTAGGTATTGTAATAATGTTTGGCTCAATTGTTTGATAAACGAATATTCCGCTTAAGAATCACTGGTCTACGATGTATCATTTCTTGAGCGACACAGACTTCAGTGTCTGTTTTCTTTTGGGACGTGCATATGCATAATATGTACCTTATATTTAGTTTGGGTGTATATATTGTTTAATATGAAAAAAAATGGTATAAACTACATACCTTCCTACATGTAAACAATATAAAACACCAATAAAATAAATAATTAAATAATACTGTTCGACACGAAAAATGGTTCAAAGACAAGATATGACTTTTCTTATAGATCTATGCCCAGTAAACACGAATCTGGTAATAAAAAATGTTGATTGGCTTGAGATTGGGATCGAGATGTACATATGTGTTTTTTAAATCGCACGATTTTTCTATATCTTCGTTTTGTTCGGTCGATGTCTAAAAATCTGTCAATTTTCTGTTCAAAATGAATATTGGAATCTATAGTCGGGTATTTTATCTTTCATTTATAGTACATTTCAGCTTTATAATCTCTCTAAGTAGTCGTCCAGTTCAAATCAAAAGTCAAAAGTACGTATTTTCATTTGGGATATTTTCCCACTGTTAATACTATTTTATATTGAGTATTTTCTATACATATTATATATTATATTTTCTATACATACATAGTTATTGAGATAATGTTCTGGCTACAATATTTTTTGTTTTCGTTTAAAAAGGTTAATTGGAAGTGTGCTGAATTTTAAATCGGTAAAATTTCAAGGCTCGTACTAGTATTTCAAGGCTCGTACTCGTATTTTCACGAATCTGAATTGAGTTAATAGGGATAATATATTAAATTGTCTTTATATGAGAATGAAATAAAACTCCACTTAGAAAAATTATATTTCATCAATCATAAATCATCATACTTCTATTACTGATAAATGGTTTTAATAAAAACGCAAAATTACAAAGAAGATGTAATGTATTTTCTTTTCTTAAATCTCCTTACAAAATAAATTTAATGAGATCCTTGTGCATGTTTCGAGGAACATAGTTTTTTGAAATTCGATTCAACTGATGTGAGATATACCCTTAACGATTTGAATGCTGACCAACGCCGAACGGCGTTTTGCTAACAAGTCTATGAGCCTGAAATAAGCCGAGTTTGTGAAAAATAAAGAAGAATACTACCCGCCAAGCCTTTCCAGGTAGCATTGAAAAAAAAATGAATTGAACATGGGTCGTGTAATCCATGTCAATGTTTATAATGACTGGTTTACACCGGAGTTTGGACTAGCTACAAATTTTATACCTGCTTTCTATTGAATTTCTAAATAATTCTAGTTGGAAATGTTGGCGAAATTTTCAGCGTGGCGGGCTTTCAACAGAAAAGAGGTCAACAGCACTCAAAGGGTCTACAATTAAAAATTGTGACTCCGCAAATAACTTTTTTTTCACAAAATTTCGTAACAAAACAGATCCATTTCCTATCTTCAAATTCCATACAATGCAAATACTATACATATATAATATGTATATGTTACTATGTATATGTTTCTATGAATATGTTTTTATGTATATATAACTATGTATGTTACTATGTATATGTTACTATATATATATATATATATATATATATATATATATATATATATATATATATATATATATATATATATATATATATATATATATATCATCATCATTTACAGCCATTCGCCATCCACTGCTGCATGAAGGCCTCTCCAACACGCTTCCACTCGTCTCTGTTTTGCGCAACACTCATCCATCTCATTCCGCACATTTTCCTAATTTCGTTCACCCATCTTCCTTGCGGTCTTCCTTTTACTCTTTTGCCTTCTCTCGGGTACCATTCAAGCACTTCTTTTGTCCACCTTTCGTCCATCCTCCTAGCTACGTGACCCGCCCATTGCCATTTCAATCTCTTCACTCTATCCACTATGTCCACTACCCTTGTCATATTTCTCACCCACGTGTTCCGCTTCCTGTCTTTCCTCGTTATGCCAAGCATACAGCGTTCCTTACTTCTTTGAGTGCATTGGATTTTATTTTGCATCTTGGCGTTCAGTGTCCAAGTTTCACATCCATACGTCATCACTTGCAAAACGCATTGATCAAAGATCCTTTTCTTCAGGCAGAGTGGCATTTTTGATTTAAAAACAGCATTCATCCGTCCAAATGCACTCCACCCTAATTTCATACGTCTCTTTATCTCTTCATTTTTACTACCAGACATGTCAATTATTTGACCTAAATATAAATAATTATTTACTACTTCTACTGGTTTATCATCTAAGGGGATGCTATCAGGCATGCAATAACTATTGAACATTAGTTTAGTCTTATCTACGTTAATTTTTAATCCTACTTTTCTACTTTCCCTGTCCAGCTGTGTTAGTCTGATAAGTAGGTCAGCTGAATCACGAGCTACTAAAACTATATCGTCTGCGAACCGAAGGTGACTCAAAAAGCGACCATTGATGTTTACTCCGGCTGTATCCCAATCCAATTTCCTGAAAACTCCCTCAAGCACCGCATTGAATAACTTGGGCGAGATTGTATCTCCTTGTCTTACTCCTTTTCCTATGCTAAATCTATCTGTACCTGAAAAAATTTTAACCGAAGCTGTGGCATTCTTATATATTGCAGCTAACAGTCCCACATAGGGTTCCGGCACTCCCTGTGTTTTTAGAGCGTTAAGTACTGCATTATGACTAACTGTATCGAAGGCTTTCTCATAATCGACGAAACCTAGGCACAATGGCCGTTGATATTCGTTGGCGCGCTCGATTAGTTCGCCAACTACTTGGAGGTGGTCCATTGTGCTGAAATTTGCCCTAAACCCTGCCTGCTCTATAGGTTGGTTCTCGTCGAGGATATTTTTCAGCCTTTCTGTAATAACCTTCGTGAAGAGCTTGTAGACCGCTGAAAGTAGACTAATGGGTCGGTAGTTCTTGATATCGCTTTTGTCGCCTTTTTTGTGTATTAAAATGATAGTTGCGTTATTCCATCCTTCTGGTATAGCTTGGTTCTGGATGCATTTGCTGAAAAGCCTAGCTAAGATATTAATTAGGGGGGGGCCGCCACATTTTAGTAAGTCAATGGGAATATTATCTTCCCCTGGGGTTTTACCGTTCTTTGCAGTTTTTAGCGCGGCCTCTACTTCGCTAGGCAATACTGCAGGAACCCTTTGGCCGTGTGTCGATTCCAGAGCGGGGAATTGGCCGTTGTCGTTCTCGTATAGTTTTGCATAGAACGTGTAAACTCTGTCTATGATTTCTTCTCTATTCCTAATTATTACTCCGCTCTCTGATCTGATTGCGATCATTTGGTTTTTGCCTAAGAAAAGATCCTGTTTGCACTTTTTCAGGCTACGGTTATTCTTAATGGTATTTTCTATTAGCTTGCTGTTAAAATCCCTGACATCCCTGACTATTCTCTTTTTAATTTCCTTATTTACTAGATTGTATTCTTGCTTATTATTATCCCTATCTAAATTCCTTTTATGCTTAATTAGGTTTTTTGTTTCCGCTGAAATTTTGCTTAATTTAATCTGTTTCCTGAATCCACCTAATTTCTTACCTGTTGAGGTTAGAACCGAACTAATTACAGTGTTCAATTCCTCGATGTCTGCTTCTGGGTTTAATTTCCCGTATCGATTTCCAAGTTCGAGTTCGAATTCCTTTTTCCTAGACCTTAGTTGAGCGAAATCTGGAGAGTTACTGCATCCTTTTATTAATTTCCTACGTTCGCAATTTATATTAATGGCCATCTTGGCATGGACTAATCTGTGATCGCTACCTATATCTACTTTACTTAAAACACTAACGTCTTTAACGGAGTGCAGGGCATTTGTTAGGATGAAATCGATCTCGTTTCTGTCTCCTTTAGGACTCTCCCAAGTCCACTTATTGTTGGTGTTTTTCCTGAAAAATGAATTAGTGATAAAGAGCCTGTTGTGTTCTGCGAATTCTATGAGGCGATCGCCTCTGTCGTTTCTTTGGCCGGTACCAAAATTGCCTACTGCTCTTTCTGTATTTGCCTTTTGTCCTATTTTTGCGTTAAAGTCGCCCATGATTATTTTAAAGTGGTGACGGCTATTATCGTATGCGTCCTGTATTTTTTCGTAGAAGTCTTCTATTTCCTCGTCTGGGTGGCTAGATGTGGGGGCGTACACTTGGAAGATTTGACAAGTGTACCTGCTCGAGATTCTTAATACTATATAGCATATACGTTCCGATATGTCGCTTATTTCTATAATATTTCTTTCTATTCTCTTATTGATAAGAAACCCTACTCCTCCTATTCTACCATTTGGTAGCCCTCTCCAGTAGAGACAGTTACCACTTTTTAGGATTATTTGGTTTTGCTGTTTTCGTCTTACTTCACTAAGTCCTACTATATCCCATTTGATATTTTCTAATTCATTCTCTAATGCAAGCACACTTCCTTCACTCGATAACGTTCTTACATTGTACGTGGCTAAATACAGGTTTCTATTAGCTAAGCTATCATCCATCGTCACTCTTACCTTGTTGGAGGTTTGGATATTATTTTTCTCGCTTTTATCCAAGATGTGTTGAGAAAAAGGCGGTACTTGAGAGAGATTTCCATTCAAGGAGTGAGTTCTTACCGCCATAGACTCTTCTCTGTGGTCAGCTTTGACAGATAGTCATCCTAGGTATCACTTGGATCACTTATGAGTTATTACATGCCATTTAACAGGGTTACTTTGTAAGTGAAAGTAGTTAGTTATGATAATAATAGATTAGCAATTGTTATACTACTTTTTTATAGATCTTTATCGTGAGACGCCTCTTTGGAGACAACGGATTTATATATGTGAGTGCGGTTTGCAATTTAATATTTTAATAATAACTTTAGTAAAGAATATAAAATTACACGAATTACTTTAATATAATTTAAATATGAAAAAGAACTGATAGACAGTTGGGAAACACCGTTTCTGTTTGCTATTATTCTATTAAGTAAAGTTCGTTAAAGATTTTTGGCTGGAAGCAATTATGTGGAAGATTTATTGCTTCTGTGAGACCGACTGAAGGACCCTTTTTTTGTATTCAGGTAAGGAGATGTATCTCGTTCGTATATTCTTTTGCTCAGATTTGACACAAAAATTAGCACAAAATTTTTCGAAATAACTGATATAAAACCGCTTTTTACGACCGATTTGCTGTTTATTTTTACACTTAAATTATACTAGGATGCAATTAGTAAAATAAGTGATTAGATGGTTAAGTTTTTAGATTAAATTTCGTGCAATAGCCGGGTTTAAGCGAGTAATAGCGGGAAGAACGCAGAAGCACGTCTTCCCCGCATGACACGAAAGACCGATATATATATATATATATATATATATATATATATATATATATATATATATATATATATATATATATATTTATATATATATATATATATATGTATATATATATATATATATATATATATATATATATATATATATATATATATATATATTTATATATATATATATATATATATATATATATATATATATATATATATATATATATATATATATATATATATATATATATATATATATATATATATATATATATATATATAAATATATATATATATATATATATATATATATATATATATATATATATACATATATATATATATATATATATATATATATATATATATATATATATATATATATATATATATATATATATATATTACTATGTAATTACACTTGCAATAATAAATTTCATGAAATACAATCATTTTTATATGGTGGTACAATTTAGCGTAATGTATTACCAAGTGGAACGCGAGTCAAAAAAGCTTGGGAGCCGCTGCCCTAGAAAAAAATTGCTAGCAAACACTATACATATATACATATGTATATGTAAAAGTTTTTTCTTGATCTGTTATTACATATGTACATATGTTCGTATTATATTCGTACATTTTATTGGCAGTGCTTTAACTGTGACGTACATACTAGGGTTTCTGTATTCCCAGACTTTTTCAATTCCCGGGACACAGGACAGAGTCTGGGATCATTCCCGGGATTCCCGGGATCCCGGGACACACAATTTTTTTTTTCAATTTAATATATTCAAATATAAAAAAATGTAAACAATATATCTTTTACAATTACAAATAATATCTTTTAACTGGAAAAAATGTAATTATAAAAGTAAATTTCTTTAAAGTTGCTTCTTGAAAATACTAAAATATTTAAATGAGAATCCGAAAGCCTATTTCTAGATTTGAAGATCAAAATTTTCCAGCAATGGAAAAAACTCTTTTAGTTTCGGTCGAAGTTGGTTTTATTGTTAAAAGGGACGAAAACATTTTTTTTTAATTATCGATTTTTCCTTTTGTCAGCATGTATATTTTAATTTCGTTTTTAAAGTCGAGGTTATTTTAATTTACGTTATTTTGTATATTTGTCTTTGATAACTCCTTATTAATTTCTTCATTCACCGTCAAACACACAATTGTTTCATCTTCATCCGAATCTAAAAGAGTTTCGTCAATACAAGAAGGATATACTCGCTTCATAATAGTTTCACCGTAGGATATATGTACATACGTTCGCTTTTATTACAACATTTAAAGAATGTTTTGTTCGGTATAAAATTAGAAAACAGCTTTAGGCTTCTTCTTTCTTCAATTTTAATTTTCAATTCTCGGAATAATTCATCGGTAAGGTCAAGTCCTTCGGTATTGAAATTTTCCAAAAATAGAATTACAAGAAACGATTTTGGCCAAACGCACAGAACCATGCTCATAAAACTTCCACGTTTGGGGAATGCGCTGTACTTACTGCTAAACAACAAACCTTTGAGAATATACTACGATTCTTTGTGTATTTGATTTATTATTTCCCTTCGTGCAGTCGTGAAAATGTTGTATATTTTCAAAAAAGTTTTAAATCTAATTCCCGGGATTCAAGATAAGAATTCCCGGGACACGGGACATCAAAAATTCCGTGAATTCCCGGGAATGTCTGTCCCGGGTCGACCCGGGTCAGAAACCCTAGTACATACATATGTCAAATCGAAACGACAATTATAGTACGGTGAGCGTTATCGCAGACACATTCAGACACACATAATAGTTGTCGAGTTAAAGCCGAGGTGTGATTTTCTATTTTTTGTATGCATGAGTTGTGGTCTAGCCCAGACCTTCAACAACATCGAACTTCCCACACCCAAGATGACACGTGTTTCGATCGAGTCATCTGTTAATCATTAGCGATAAGACTAACACATATTATTAAGAACAATTATAATTTGCCCAACCTAAATAACGATGCTCGATTAACCTTATTATAAAACAAATCGATGAACCCATATTCTTAAACATAAACACAAGTCTTTACATTATATTATACATTCATCGAAATGTGTCACCTAGCGATAAGCTCCACATTGAAACTTCTTTGTGTTCAATCAAACACTACTAATCATTCATAAATATTCCACACCTAAAATTGTATCGATTACTCATCACATATTTGAGATGACATAATTATTTAAAAGCACATCAATTATGCTAAGAAGTTAGATCGTAGTCAGCACTTGTAACGAGTAGACCAATAAGAAAGTTCCCGGAAAGATGCACTAAATTGCATTGAATAGTAGCGCAGTTTCGAGAAGTCCTAATTTTCAAATTCGCTCAAAAAGTTTCAATAAAATTTCACAAAAAAAGGATATCACCCTCGGATAACATACAGCTACCTCTTGACCCTTTTTTGTGGAATTCTATTGCGTTAGTTTTTCTTGAGCATCTTTGAAAGTTTGGATGTCTCGAGAGTGCAAATATCTCAAGTGCATTTTGACGGTCACCATAAAAATATACTTGAACAATATATTATTTCCATCTCGTTTGGATCGAAATAAAAAGCCCGGAATATACCTTGTTAACTTATCGGTAAATTATTAATTTTACCGGTAAATGAACAAAACATATTACATTACTTTATTTTCGCTTCTGGCAACACTAGTGCGACTCAGTGCTTAGTCCAGGAGTATAAAATATACAATAATGAAAATAATATTAGAAGTTGCAAAACGGATTAACAAGAAAGATGCAGTAAATCTATCAGTTTCAGATTCCGATGATGATGTTCCACCAGTTTCATCTACGACTAAATGTGTGTTATCAGTAATGGGAAATGAACATACTCAGAAGACAGAAATTGTGATAAAGGAATGACTTTTTAGATGAAATGGATTAAGAGTTTATTTTTGAGATTGAAAAATTCAGCTGGTGATTTACCGGTAATTGGTAACATAATTATCGGATTTAACGGTGAACGGAAATTACGGTAAATTAGACTCTTGTATACATCTGTGTGTATACATATGATATTATTCAATGAGATTAGATTGAAATTTAAAACTTATTAGATTGAAAATCATTTTGTTCAATGTTATTTCATTAATCTTGTAATTCTCAGATTTTTTTATAAAATCGTTAGAAATATGAACGGCAGATTTGGTCTTATGAGAAATTTGGATTTGTCGTGGAGGAACTAGAATAGTGATAATGAAGAGAATCAACAAAAATTAACTAGTGCTGACAGTATATTAATCCACTCACGTATGTATGTACATACCTGTAATGTATGTATATGTGCAAATATACGTGGGTTTTTAAATGGGCTTTTTCGTTTAAACTGTTACGCGCGTATGATCAATCAAATATAATATCAACAATTAAGCAGATTTTTAAGGAAATTAACAGATGTCACTGTTAGTATTTTATTTTATTGTTATTATATATATATATATATATATATATATATATATATATATATATATATATATATATATATATATATATATATATATATATATATATATATATATATATATATATATATATATATATATAATATGTGGCTTAGTAATATGTAGTAGCAGCAGTCGCTGTAAGCGGTTAGCCGGTTTAAAAAAACTGCAACGGTTTTAATGATATTCAGGAGTATTAAAGTTAAATATCTTAAGTGTTTGATGTAACTGAGGATTCCGCGAAGATTTGAAAAAAAGAAAAAGAAATAAAATAAAAACTCACCGTTGAATACTTGAGGGCGTTCAGCATAGACGGTACAGGGCGGAAATAAGGCAATGGATTTTTTTATGTTTTTATATGAAGAAATGTTTCGTAAAAAAGCGATTACATAGATATTACTACTGTTTCTTCTTTTTTTTTTATTACGGCCGCAGTACTTTCTATTTAGTATGAAATATGTATAACTTTTTATTGCCGAGCTTATTTCAAACGATGTGGATGCAGACTTCTCCTGGATAAGACAGTTTGATGTAGAGGCATTCGGGGTAAAGAATTCGTATTTTATTCTCTAGAAAACTTATTAAAATTAGGTACGTTGTTTACCTACTATGTATGTTCACGTGTATTGTTATGTTAAAAGGTAACGGTATGTATGTACATAAGTATCATCGTTAATGACTATGTAAGTCCCCGTTACTTATTTTTACAAATTCGAATTAAAGCTACGCGTCTTTAAGTGATTATACATATTTGAAATTATTTCAAACTAGTATTGTACCCGATGAAATATCATCGCATGGGTGCTGGAATATTAAGTCATTATATTAAAAGAAATGTGTCGGTTCTGTGTTCAATCCGCACACGGTCGAATTTTTTTCAAATACCGTTTAAATATATTTAATTTAATATTTATATATGTACATATATGTAATTACAAAATATTGTATAAACTACCTACCTACCTAAAACCCAATAGAAAAATTAATTAATTAATTAAATAAAATTTCAATAGATGGCGGTAACGCTCAGAGACTAATTTGCTTACAGGAAACATTCGTAGCAAACAGTATATATGTATATATAAGCTTTTTGTTGATCTGTTATGATTTTCATATTATATTCGTATGTTTTATTGGCAGTGTTTTAACTGTGACGTAGATATGTCGAATCGAAACGACTATTATAGTAGAGCAAGCATTATCTATTTGCCTATAGGAAACATTGGTAACAAACAGTATATATATAGAAGTTTTTTCTTGTGTTATTATATTTGTATATACGTTTTGGCAGTGGCTTAGCTGTGACGTACATATGTACATATATATGTCGAATCGAAACGACTATTATAGAACGGCGAGCGTTATTTCTGACAGACACACAGAATAGCGATATTATACATATATATGAAATATATCATACCTTGGACTTTATTTCTAGCCTGTGTTACCAGCAGCGTGGGCGAGTGGTTAGCATATATGCTTTGGAACATAGTGATCATGGGTTCGAGTCCCACTGGTTGCTGTTGGACAGACCTTGGTTTTTGACTCCAAGTCGATCTTTTCCCATCAGAGTTTGCCTATTTATCTGATTTCATTGTTGAAACGGTTCTTCATCGAATTGGCAAAAAGTATCGTACCCACTATTGTATTGTATGTGTATACATATTTTTCCCTTGAAAGACGGATTGCTTTACATTTATGTACATACGTACATACGTATATGTATAGGGCAGGTTATAGTGTGTATAGGATGCAAGGGTTTTGAATATATCGTAATTTCTCAGGTCAACACATTTATTTCAATATCTGTATATATGTATACATGTATAGGGGTACATATATATTTAAACCGATACAAAAAGCGAAATTGCATAATACATTTCAATTATAATAAAAAATAATTAAGTACATGTGTTACAAAGTAAAATTAACGATATGTAATTTTTCATTTTTTTCATTTTTCAACACATGTATTTAATTTATAATAAGCATTAAAATATTGATAGTTAAAACCAAGTCGGTAACTTTTCATGATTGACCGGTACAAATTTTGTGTTATACAATTATATAATAATATTTAAGTATACATATACTGATACATATGTACTTAATTTTAATTGAATGACATGGAATGCGTATCAAGTGAATAATATAATAAATGAAAATATACAAATCATATTTACAATAGTATGTATTAAAAAATTTTTTTTTTGGTTTAAAAGGAATATCACAGAATAATAAAAATAAAATATTTAAATGTATTTATGTAGTAGGGATAGAGCGTGCGCAGGAAGATATCGTTAGTTTTTTTTTTTTTTGATTTATATACTAATTTAGACAATATTAATTGTTCATTATAGAAGATACATATATATGTATATTTATTCATTTACTTACATATTACAAAAATGTGTATTGTCGAAGGTTGAAAATAAAAACGTAAATAAATTGTAACGAAAGCCTAAATGTTATATTACAGAACCCTCACAATACGGATTTGATTAAACGTACTAAAAAAATAATGATTTAACCCTTTTATATCCGATTTAAAAATAAATGCCTCACATTTTCAATGTAACCGTTGAAATGTTCGCATTTCATTTAGCAAGAAGAATTTTTAAATTACGCATAATAAAAAGTAAGGGTTCTTACAAAAAAAAAATGTGATTTTTGATTAATTTAAAGGATTCGTATTATATAATAGTGTGATTTAAAATTAAATATATATTTATTATTTACTCAATTTAAGTGTGTATTTACATGTACTTTTGATGAAATTGTTATTCGCTATGCAATACATTTTAGATGTGTATAGTACATATACACATGTACATATTTTTTTATAAACGGATATATAATATAAGGTCAGTCGTTGCGAAATTTTTTTTTTATAAAATTATCATTTACACGAGGGTTCGTCCGCTATTTAAGTTCGAAGAAACGATGGTGGATTGGTGTCTTTACATTGACAATGGCGATATGAAGTACAGTATTTGATTCTGAGAGCAAATCGTTCAACGAAAACAAACGATATTTATATTTTGAAAATTGTCCTTATATTATTATATGTAATTGATTTATAAACTAATATTTGTCTAAACAAAATATTCTTTTTCGATTATTTTTGTTACGAAAAAATATAAAAGTGCCTGTTTAAATCTATACAGAAATAAAAAGTTGAAATTTCATGAAACTGATGGCTTTTTCCAGTTTTTTATGTATTTTTAAAATGAAAAAGTCAATATTAGCACTCAAGAATCTTATTTGAAAACTGCTATAAAAGATTTATATATGTAGGTATAATGTAAGAGACGTATCAAACTACATAAGATGGAGTTGGGTGAATGAATCCCGTTTTTATATCAAAAATGCCACTTTGCCTGAAGAAAAAGATCTTAGATCAATGTGTTTTGCCATTGAAGACGTATGGATGTCAAACTTGGACATTGAACGCCAAGGAATATAACCGCCAATTCACTCAAATAAGAATGGAACTATGTATGCTCTGCATAACGAGGAGAGATAGGAAGCTGGATATTAGGGTGAGAAGTATGATAAGGGCAGTGGATATAGTGGAGAGAGTGGAGAGTTTGAAATGGGTGGGTCACTTAGATAGACGACTAGACGAAAGATGGAAAAAATAAATAAATATTGAGTGAAATTATAGGTGTTTAAACAATTAAAATCTGACTAAGCGAGATAGACGTCAAGAAGAAATATGACGGAGTATTTTCAAACGTGTCTATTACGATTATTTTTCACCATCGTAATGGCGGACCTCATTTTCCCTTATATTGATGAGCAAACCGAGCAAAATGGCCAAGTTTGAAAACGATCGGACAAGAACCGAAACTTTGTCACACGACCAAATAGTTTCTGAAGTAAGAAGAGGTTTGTGAAAATAAGTGCGAAAATGACACACGAGAGGATGTATAATATATAAAATTATAATATTGAAATTACCTTTTAGATGGCGAATGTAGATGATATAACTATGAATGTTTGTTTATTTTCTTGTCCTTTGTGCAAATCTACAGTCTTCGCTTTGGAACAACAATATTTGGTATGCATACATTATTATTATATTTTTTTAATAATATAAGGTTTTATCGAATTTTTTTATGCGATTCATTTTATATGTAAAATTTGAAATACTTGGTTTGAAAATGTAACCATATGAAATACATTTGGTAGGTGGTGCTGAAAACAGTTTGAGAATCTTCATCTCATACGATTTGCTCACATGGTCAAAACCGGCCTTGAACGGAACGAACGGAAGCGGAAACGAAGGAACACGGCGGTCGAACCGCGCGCATGATTGTCTCGCGCCTTACACAATTTTAACTTTACATTTAAAATTACCGAATACATCACTACATGTATGTAAATAGATTACATCTGACTTTTCGTCCGACCGGCCCTGCTGGATCATCGAGGGATTACATTAGGTACAACCGAACGAAAGACTTTCGAGACAGGTATGACAGCACTAAATCGGGGTTATTGTTTTCCACACGGAAATCGCGATGTGCGATGAAAATTAATAGCACATCGCGCAACACGGGAAAATCTTGAAACCATTAGGGAGAAAATGCTACTAGACTTCGACTGCGATATTGTTTAGGTGATACTAATTTAATCATATATTCTATTTTATCTATCTTATCTTATGTACACGCTCTCTCTCTCACTTCACTCCTACCTCTTTTTGATATATATATATATATATATATATATATATATATATATATATATATATATATATATATATACATATGTATGCAATATTTAAACGGTTTAGGCCGCAAATATATAGGCCTGAATTTTTCATTGTATTTGGATTAAATAAATGCTTTAAAAAAAAGTAGCGTTTAAAATAATAAGTAATTTTTTTTAATATAAAAATCCAAATTGAGTTGAAAGTGTGTAAAAGAAAAATAAGCGACTGTTTTTTTTCATTATTATTTAATATACGTGGAGTGAAAGTTTGTCGAAAAGATAATACATACATAAGTTTATTATTTGAAGGAAAGTTTTTAATATTAAATTAAAGTATCAAGAGTTTATGTATATTGTTTTTAAACATGAATTCGGTTATATTATTATTTTAATATATGTAATATAATATTGAAAGTACCACTTAATAGACATGCATTGTATTATTTTTATTGACGGCTTAATTTACCAAGGGATTGACGGTTCGTAAGCCGAATTTGACTGCAGGAAACACATATAAAGGGTTCAACATTTAACATATAGTACAATTAGTAATATTTTTTTGGTGAAAATTTCCCATAAACGACTTGACGTGAGCTTTATGGTGGTGTATGCCCATACAAGCGATACTCGATTTTTCTAAAAGTATATTGATCTTCGTCAGTCAGTCATTATAGTTCGAGAAATCACAATCTTATAAGGATGGAGTACAATTCACACACATATATAGTATACATGAAGGGTTCAACATTTAACACATATACATACATACGATTAGCGATTATAGAGTTTACATTGATTCCTATTTATTATATTATATCATGTGTGTAGGGAAATTTCACCGCATAGCATTTTGTCCGTTCCAAATGATTAAATAACCTTCTTCATATGTAATACCAAATTGTCCACTACTGATTCAGAAACTTATTTAAACATTGATTATTGTAAATATGAAACGTTTAAAACATCAAAACATTCAACAGCCAATAAAGTATTAGTAATATTTTTTAATACACATACAATGTGCTGTATTTATTTTTTTGTATATGTAGACAGCTATAAATGTATATATGTAATATGTATATTGTATGGGGGATTTTACATTTATTACGCGATGAAATATTAAAATTTATTTATGTTGCTGTTCTATGAATAAATTTCGACTATTTAACGAAGTGTGCCTTTTATTTTAATTTGAGCCTCTCAGTGCAGGGAAGCGAAATCCTCATACAATTTTACGCATCAAAGTGTGCAAAGCAACTTTGATTAACCGGCACGAGAGCAAATATGTTCCGGAAAACTTCATGAGTCATGTTTAACCCAAGGCACAAATAGAACACACATTACATGTGTATGCAGACCTTGGTGGAAATTCCGCGTGAGATAATTTTCCAGCAAGACGAAAATTTCACAGTTGAAATTTAACCAGCCGTTTGTTTTCAAAGGTGGAATTTTTTTCGCGAAAAAAGTATTCCTGCAATATATGGATGTGTGTATGTAATACGCTCGCCAGATATTCCATGCGAAATATTTTGTTATATTAAAAATTTTTCTCCTCACCGCTAACAAAATAACGTGTAACGAGCTTGTGTCGCTTTATCTCGTGAATGATGCAAGAATTTCGCATTATGAATTTATTTCTTATGAACATCGTCTTAAATTGTTTTCTTCTTCCACGTACCCGAAAAAAAGCTCAGCAACATAATCTTTCATATACGAAACGTATAATGAAAAACTATTAATTTAAAAAATATATGTATAAACGGTGCATTTACATATTATTTTAATAATCGAGGTGACACTGAGCATAAATAAAACAGGATCTCCATCTGATGGTGTTGCTCACGAAGGGGTGTGGAAAGTACTGTGTCTTATTTAAATTTAAATTATTTACAATATTTTATATTCTTTGATAATGTGTCGTGATCTCTTAATTATAATAATTTTAAATAGGCTAATGAATTTAATCCAATCAAATTTTAATGATATATATAATATGTATGTATATTTAATATGTAGATTAATTAGTGAATAGACCCTATCAATTCCTTGGATATCCAATCTTTCAAAAAAATCAATAAAATTTTGTATTATTATACATATTATACAAGCAACTGTTGTTTTGAATCAAAATGGTAAGCGTAATATTACGTCATTAATTCAACTTAATCATTGGTCGTTGTATTTTCATTTTCAAGTACATATTACGTACATTTCAAGGTATGTGATTATCAAATACTCATATACATATTTGAATGACGAAATATTATACTCACCGTTACGGGTTGAAAAATTGCGATGAAACTTCTTGCCTCATCTAAAATTGTTTCAATTTAAAAACCGAAAAAGTTGACAATCTCTGTGATAGTACATTCGCACACATGCATCATTGTGAACATTACATATAATCTAATATATAATTATTTATAATAATATGTACAACATTGTATTATCATATTGATAATAATATACATGTATATATTTACATATAATTTTATGTATATTATTATGTTTATAATATGCAAATCACATCTTATTTAAATGTTTAGAAAATTTCTAATGATTTGTTGAAGTCAGTCCAAAAAATTCAGCGCACAACTTTTTTCATTTAAACATATTAAATATGTACACAATTACACTATTTTATAAATACATATATATATATGTAATGTATATAATCTCTTTAAAAGACACACATTTGGTCAGTACACATAGTGGAAAAATCACACGCCTCAATTAATATAATAAGATCGGCTGGTGATTTATCATCGACATTATCGAATGTAATACATTTAATAATAGATTAATATAATTTACATTTATAGTGATTTAATTCATGTGTTTTTTTGTGTGTGACAGACAGTTAGTCGTTAAATTAATTCGCATATATAATATATAAATTTCACTAAGGCTCTTCGCTTGCCTCAAACAACCACTGAGATAATGAAAAAGCATTGGAATCAAAACTGAATTATATATATATATATTTTTTTTTTTATTCATATACATAAAATATCGTTTTCGTGAAAAATTCCGAACTTGAAATTCTTCTACATATAATTGTATTAGGATAGTAATTGATCGCGTTTTGCAATTTTTATTAATTACATATATTTGTAATCTATATTAAATAAAAAATATATTATTAAAAAGATAGGTAGACTGTCCATTACATGTATTTAGATATACAATGTATGTACATATGTATGTATAATCATGATGAAATAAATAGTGTTTAAAATAGACATTGACATGATTATATATTTAGAAATTCAGCGGTAGAAAATAGGAACTGTATATGGGGGGAAAATTAACATTACAAATATATGTAGCTTGAAAAAATATCGGGGAACATCGGATTATTATAATATTTATATATTATGTTATATGTATATAATTTTTTCTCACACATTCTTATAAAATACACTGTGTATTCATTTTATATGTAATTAAATGTAAACATTATAAATACAATGATACTATATACGTAATTATAATAATTATACAACCATAATTGATCGCAGATTTGGAAGTGTCATACAAACGTGTGTTGGCTAATATTTGATTTTGATATTTAAATGTTTATATTTATCATTTTTTTTAGCCTCAAAGTGAACGTATTGATTTTTTTAATTGTATAAGTCTACGATGTCACTTTTTAATTAATAATGCACTTGTTCAGTCAGTGTTTTATTTAATTATTATGATTATTTTTAACTTTTGACACCAATTTAATTTTAAGCACAATTTCGTGTCTGAATTTTTCACTCACTTAAAATTTTTCCCAAACGTTTCGTCTGACTTTGCGAGTTTCGGCAGCAAATTAATATCTATCTTTCGGGACGTATGCAAATTATGAACAATAAAGTTTTTCCTTTTAATATTGAATCTGGCCGTGGATTAACGCGGTTAATATCCCTAGGGGAAAGAGTGATGGGGGGAAACGGGGGGGGGGGGGGGGACAGTGCTTTTTGTTATATTAAAAAAGTTTCGATTCATTTCATATATATGTATGTACGTATGTACATATACATTTTTGTTTCAACTGAAATTAAATCATTCGATTTCATTTTCACTGTGGAGACTGAAACAGTGCATGTGTGCAAAAACATTTCAGCAAAATTTAATCGAAACTACAATTGATGTTAATTTATACAGAAAGGTGGGTGTGGGGATATAAAATAAATTTAAAATTGAAATTAAACGGTCACTAAGATATCTTATGCGATATTTAAATGTAAATATGTATAGTCTAATGCAATGGATTAGTTTAATACGTCTTCTAACGCCAAAAATGGTTTATTTTGTTAATTCAGTGATATTTTACCTACATATATGTACGATGTTGTCAAAAGAAAAATGATGTAGGCCGCAATTCAAATTTTAATTCAATTTTCATATTTTAGTTTAATATATATTTTAAACTTTAAATTGTATGATTGTTGAATTTTCATTGTTGGTTACATCATACATATATCCATTAACAATCGCTCAATTCCATATATTTACTATGACAGTAATTTTCAAACTTCAGATGACGGTCCATGGACAAAAAGAATATGTGGAAAAATTTAACAAAATATGAAAATAATACAGATTAATAATATAAATTTTTTTTCTTTATATTTTGAAATATGGAAAAAAATAATTGTTTGAAATTTTAATGAATGTTTTTGATTGATATTTAATCAAAATTGAACTTTTTGTTTGAGACGCTTTACGAATAATTTTATGAGGCATTTATTATGCAAGTATACTATCATTTAATTACGTTTACAATTGAAACAGCAGATTGCGTAAAACTTTTATTTTTATTTTCAACAGATTTTAAAGTAGAACCACACTAGATGTGTGAAAGTACATATTAAAGGTAGTCGCGACACAAAAAGTGCTATATATTATATCTCGTTACATGAATATGTACAAGTTTTGTCAAACAGTTTATGATATGAGTCCATGGATCCGAGCTGACTTGAAAACTACTTCAATACTTTTTAAACCATTTTTCTAAATCAAAGACGCATTGGAGAGTTAGGCGATTTTGTGTGTAGGAGGGGGGGGGGGGAGGTTAAGTCAGATAGTAAATAGGGGTAGGCGAGGGGGTGGAATTAATTATTTAAGCAGTGTTGTTATTGTGCGTTTGATATTGCGTATGTCAGGTGGTTAATTGGTCTGCTAGCTGTTGAAATCGCTGACAGGCGTTGGCTGGGGATCAGAGATCAGTAGTGGTCGTATATCCAGCATTGGCGCGCTTCAAAAAGAGATACAGGTGTCTGAAAGAGGGTCTGTCGCTAGCCCTGCGCTGCCAACATTGAAGCAGGAGGCCGTGTAGCTCTCGGGGGCACACCGGAGGCCTAGGGGGCGCTCGGCCTCCGCCCCCGCGCCACCTCGCCGCGTTCTCCACCACTTGCTCTGCGGTCAGCTCTCCTAGGGGCTGCTGGGTGCACAGAGTCAGCAACTCCCACAGGGTCACGCCGAATGACCAAACATCGCTCATCGGAGTGTGCTTGCCCTGAAACAATCGAGTCATCAGTCAAGTTTGTACATCGACGGAGAAATTTGTCTTTGAAAATCTCTATATACGAAATTTATTGAAGCTACATATTTGGTATTTGAAGCTAAATGTATTTTGGAGATATTCGAATATATGTACATACAATCACACTGATACCATGTACGTATCAGTTATTGAAATATTATTATATAACTCTTTTTTTTTTCACAGTAATCTTTCTGGGCATGCATACAAAAAATCCTGAAAGTTCCATCGTAATCGGTTCTTTGGTTTAGGAGCCCATTCGAGACAGACAGACAGACAAATATTGATTTTTATATACATATATATAGATTTAGGTTGACCGGAAGTGCTACCTCCGGAAGTGCTAGGTGCTAATATTATTTTTTTTAATAAAACTCAATTAAGAGTTTATGTAAGTTTTAAAATTGATAATATGTATGTATATTCGTATGCAGCGGTGTGCTGGAAGCCGGTTCTATAGAGCCGGTTGTTAAAAAAAATGGGTTGTTGGAATTGTTTGTCAAAAATGGTTAACAATTCAACGTTCAAAAACGAGTTGTTAGCAATTCAACTTGTGTCAGTTTAATAGTGATCTTTAAGCTTTTGAAACTAAGGGGGGGGGGGGGGGAGTCACGACCAAATTGGAAGCTGTAGTTAATTAAATAGTAATTTAGTAATACAGGTTTTTCATTCCAAATTGACCCTTTTTCATCTGAAATTGATCCTTTTTCATTTAAAATTAAAACTTTTTCATTTCAAATTTACCCCTTTTCATTGAATGTCAATTTTAAATGAAACAGGTTTAATTTGAAACTAAAAAGGGTCAATTTGACATGAAAAAGGGTCAATTTGACATGAAAAAGGGTCAATTTGACATGAAAAAGGGTCAATTTGACATGAAAAAGGGTCAATTTGAAAATAGAAAGGGGCAATTTGGAACGAAAAACCTATAGAAAAGTTCATACATTTTGAAAGAAGTTCATTTCGAATTCAATTTCAAATTCATACATTTTGACTTACA
The DNA here is from genome assembly GCF_051622035.1 of Arctopsyche grandis. Taxonomy (NCBI): domain Eukaryota; kingdom Metazoa; phylum Arthropoda; class Insecta; order Trichoptera; family Hydropsychidae; genus Arctopsyche; species Arctopsyche grandis. Next base: position 22,895,196 of record NC_135356.1, read on the forward strand.
TACATGTATGTACATATATGTAGTATATTAATATTTTAAAATATGATTGAAAATGAATGAATTATCATGTATGATAATTTTAAACGAAGTCAATTTTTAAGGATTTGAAAGTTGTTCTATTTATCCTAAACGTGTTTTCAATGTACATATTATGTAACTACATGTATCATCATCATCATTATTCACATCCATTCATCATCCAGCACTGGATGAAGGCCTCTCCAACACGCTTCCGCTCGTCTGTTTTCTCAACTCTCATCTACATACATATATGTATGTATGTCACCCCACAAATTTTCATAACATTGCATTGCAGTCTACCCATCTTTGCATTCTCTCGGGGACCATTCTAGCACTTTGTCGATTCTTCTTTCGCCCATTGCGATTTCAATATCTTCACGTCATACTTCTCACCCACGTATCCCGTTTCCTATATTTCCTCGTCATGCCAACCATACAATGTTCCGCAATTCTTTAAGCACATTGGACTTTGTGTGGCATCTTGGCGTTTAATATCGAAGTTTCACTTTCATACGTCATCACTAGCAGAAAAAATTGATCGAATACCTTTTTCTGCAGGCCAAGTGGCATTTTTGATTTAAGAACGTCCAAATGCACTCGATCTTAATTTCATACATCTCTTTATTTCTTCTTCTTAATAAATAATTATTGACTACTTCTACTATTTTTATCATCTAACATTAGTTCGGTCTTATCTAATTGAGAACAACATATTTCAGTGCTTTTTTATGAGCGGAAAGGGGGAATGGTGGCATTTAAAGGTTTAGAAGCAGATAATTCCTCAAATGAGTTTATTTCACATTCTGGGGTACCTCAGGGGTCCAACTTAGGGACATTATTCTTTTTAATTTACATTAATGACATCTCAAAAATAATCAAGTATTCAGACTATCTTTTATTCGCCGATGACCTTAAGATTTTTATGACAGTTAAGTCTCATAGTGACGCAGCCCTTCTCCAATTGGACTTAGATGCGCTGTCAAGTTGGTCTGTCGATAATAAATTATTTTTTAGCATTCAAAAATGCTGTGTTCTCAATGTGGCAAGATCTTCAAATCGCTTGATTTATCCATATCGCCTAAGTGGTGTTGAATTAAAGTTTGTGGATGAATATTGTGATTTGGGGGTCTTGTTCTCGAATAATTTTCAATTTAAACGACACATAGACAATATTTGTTTGCGAGCCACAAAAATGCTGGGATTCTTACTAAGAGTTAGCAAACCTTTCCAGAGTACGTTGGTGCTTAAAATTCTTTATGAAACTTTAGTACGTAGTATTCTAGAATTTTCTTCTATTATATGGAATCCTACCCATATAACTCATTCATTGAAGATTGAGAGAATCCAAAAACGGTTTCTCAGATATCTTTATTTGAAACAGTATGGTTATTATCCTTGGCTATATCCTAGTGCATTCCTATTAGGGGCGTTAGGTTTCAACTCATTGGAGTCTCGTCGGAATATGTTACTGGGAAGGCACTTTTTTAAGCTGTTGAATGGGATAATTCACAATCCTCAGGTTCTAAATGAATTTAGGTTTAATGCACCTAGCAAATTCAGGGACTTGAGATATCGTGATTTGTTTGTTCCTCCTGTGGCTCGCACAAATATGTTGACAACGGCTCCTATATCTAGGGCTATATATCTGCTCAACCGGATTTCTGGTGAAATTGACCTCTTCAATATAAAATATACTAATCTGGTTGAGTGGTTGTTGAGGAATGCCAGTGGTTGATTTTGCCTATTATAAATATGAATGATTGTTATTACTTTATCTATGTTTTTTTTTTTATGATTTTATGATTTTAATGATGTTGTGTCAATATTGTTATTTTTATAAGTTATTATTACTGTTATGATGTTATTATTACTAAATGACCGGCCACAGTGACGCGTTGGAGATCTCTGTAATGTCACTTTGGCTAATATGTTAAATAAATAAATAAATAACCGGTTGATAAAAAATTGGCAACACACCGCTGTATGTAACATATGTAAAGTGTGAAAATTCTCACCCTGAAAACCTCAAAAGAAACCTTATGGGCGAAAAGGGTTAAACATGACAAAGACGTGGGTTTTTCACCGATCGCCGGAAAGGTTAAGAGTGGGTCGCGTTTAACTAATTCGTTGATTCGATATTTCTTCCCGATCCCCCTGAGAAGATTATCGGGATAAAAGTGGGACGCGACTCATTTTTATTTCACCACACGAGTAGCAAAAATCCTTTCGGGATGGACTTGAACACCCGGAAAATTGAAATTGTGAACAAAATTGAACAATAAGAATTTTTCACTCAACTGCAATTTGAGCTTATTTCATTTTGACACGTCTATGTATTTCTTTTGCTGCAGGAAGCGCCACAAGTTTCGCTGGAATCGTCTCAACGGCGGGTTTACGATTTCACATTTAACCCGAAGTTAAGCGGGGCGAGATTTTATTTCGAGTAGCGGAAAATTACATTCTGTAACTCACCAATAGGAGACTTTCCCAGGACATCCATCGAATCGGTAGGCGAGCTTTGGTGTCGCTCGTGTAATAATCTTGATCGTAGCGGTCGCAGTACATTGCGTGGTCTGAAATCCTAACGTTGAAATCCTTGCCTAGTATGCAGTTCCTGAAAAATAAATTAAAGGAAAAATGGGCGATTAGTTTTTTAAGCTGATTTTTATGAAATTAGTGTGGGCTAAAATCAGTAACTATAATAAATTACATATAACAGTCAGGTCAATATTTATATTAATATAAGTAGTTTGTGATTTGATTTATGGAGTACTTTTATTGTATAATGCGTAATCCTTAAACCGGTTGACTCGTAGGCAACTTGGTGGGTGACTGTATTGCGCGACCCGATCAAATGTACGCAGCTGTATGGAGCGTGCCACACCAGTAAACTCATTGGTTTCCCAGCGAGATCAGTTGCTGGCGTTCGGTCTGGTCACAGTGATTTTATTGCTCGAGTGACTGGCGTGATTTCTCAAAATATATTGTATAGCGTTGTATTGACGGGTGCCACACTTGGCGGTTAGTAAGGGACAGCGATCGGTTTCTATTTGGGCAAAAAAATGTTAACCTTTTTTTTGGTAATAGTAATTGAAAATAGTCAACCCTTTTTCCTGGGAAATGGAATCACTGATCTTTAGTGATTAGTTGGCGGTGGCCAGGGCCGTGCGGTAGATTTTCTCAGTATGATGCAAGTTTTCAAAATGCCGCCCCCAAAATGTTTTTTCTAACCGTCGATTGTAATTAAAAAAATTTACGAATAATATTTTTATTTTGAAAATATCAACTATTTTCAAATAATTATATCAACTAGAGACACTCAACTATAATAATCTATTATACTAGTTATACCTAGAGGTAGGATAGTCACAGTGCTATCCATTGTTCGGAAAACCTTTAACAATGCATTTACAACCTTTGAACAATACACGGCCCCCTCAGGCTCCGGTGACTAGTTATACCCTTCTAACTTTAACTAACTAAAATTCGTTAATTAGGTAATTTGGGATGCGTAGTCTATCTTTGCATTTGTATCTGATTTATTTTCCTTGAAGTCCTGCGGCGAGCACTCGAAATCAAAAGGTACCGAAAGCGCTTAGGCAGTGGCGTGCGATAAATCATAAGCCGTATACATCGATATCGGAATAACATAGACTCAAATAGAAAAGCGTTGCGTTAAGATTTTTAATTATTGAATGGTTTAAATTGTATTTTGATTTCGCTGCTTATGCCACCCCCCCCCCCCCCCCTTAAGGTGCCGCCTGATGCGGTCGCATCACTGTATCATAACACGGCACGGCCCTGCTGGCGACTACATACATACATATATAGTAAAAATAAATGAGAGTGAAAAAAATGACTTTGACCACTGTCTAAGTGAGTTGTGAAGAGGCGATATAAAGCCGCGTTTGGATAACAAGCTGTCACCGCTCTGATCTGACACAAGATTCCGATGTAATTTTTAATGAGTTCGTTGATGATTAAACTACATAATGTTTATTCAGCAACTCAACCGCCTTAAGATATTAAATCGATGATAAGATATGTCTATGAAAATTTGAATGAATTTGATAATGTTTAGATTCCCCTAACTTCATGTTGGAGACATTACATTATTAAAATGTTATCCCGCTCCGTATGTTGGTAAGATATCAAAGCGACATGAAGAGTGGAAGTAGTTCAAAATCAGATCATATATTTTTGACGGGCAGAGCTGTCACTGAACTAAGCAGAGTGAAGCTAATATAAAGCTTGATACTTTTACTGTCAAATTCTAATCAAATGTATTGGACATATGCATATATGTACATATGTAGATGATTCCCTACATATTATTATACATGTTAATATACAATTATATACATATGTATGTGCATATATAATTATTTTTCATAAATGTATCCAGTTTCATACCATGAACTACATAGGTATCGTGTAACACGCTCTCCTCGCTTTACAGTTAATTTACGAGGACGAACACGTGTTTCGGTTCGCAGCCTGAAAAATAAATTAATTTAACGGCAGTCCCATTAAAAGAATGGCCTATTTTTTACATGCGATGGCCCCGATTCACCTGCGGACTGTTTGCTCGACCCTCTCGAATATTCTATAATATGTACACAGTTATAATGTGTATTAATTTCATATTAACCATTTAATCTGAAAGCGGAGTAAGTCCATATAAAATATGATAAAAATCGAGTCTCTCGAACTCAAAGATACAATGTTTTCAAATATTGAAATGTATAATATACTAGTTGTGCTACCCGGCTTCGCTCGGTATTATTCGGCGATAGCAGCAGAGACCGCCCGCTTTTCCGTACAGTACATCTAAAAAATCGAACCACGAAAAAAATCTTCATTTGCTTTTTTATTTAATTTATATATGGTATAACCCGACTTACGACGGGGAAACTTTCTTGCACTAAGTTGAATTTCATACAAAACGTCAAAATATTAAGACAATTTATCGAATTTCTCGAAAATATACGCCATTTAACTTCTTCAAGGGCAGTGGCATAACAGCAGCCCATGATTTAATGTTTATAAAATTTGATAGTTGTTTAAAAAATAATTTTCTAAAAACCGATGATTATTTTTAAGTCGAGGACTACCTGTGTTTGAATCGAAAAAAAAAAAAACTTCATCTATTGTTACTACGTACATAGATAAAGTAATTAACGACAGACCAATCACAAACGTCAAACGTCCGACCAATCATAATCACAAACCACCTGACCGATCCAGCCAATCAGAAACGACTTTGACGACAGCCAATCGAATTACAGACGCCGTTTCGGTTTTGTATATAATATTTAGAATGAATTTGCTCAAATTTATCATTATTTTTTGCCAAATGAAATGTTATAATAAATACAAGTGTATGTATGTATGTAAGTGCATAACCGATCAAGGTCTATTTATATTATCCAGCACTGCACGGAAACAGCCCGGCACAGCAGTGAACGGAAAAGACTACTGCTATTCACACAGCAGCGCACATTTCAGCAAATTCAGACTTGTTTTGGGCGAGTGCAAGGCAAAATCTGCTTACCTTACAGAGCGCGACGATACGGCGCAATATTGCTTGCGTCGTATCGTCGAGTCATTATTGTCACAATATGTAGCATATGTTAAAAGGAGCCATCGTTATAATTGGTTTTCGAGGATTATCTCCAGGCTTAAGTGCTGTCGGCTAACAATGGAAACCCCCGAATGGAATTAGTGGTTGGTAACGGCACTCGGTCGTTTCCCACTAAAGTTCTCAGAACTGACAGCGCGAGACCGTGGGACTGAGTGTCTTGGACCGTGGGACTGCATTTCCGTGTACGCGCCTAAAAAATGGGGAAGTAAACGGACGTCGAATATGCAGTGAGCGACCTGCCCTTTATAAGCAGGTACTTAGGCCATATCAAGACATTCTGGACTGAGCACTGGCAGTGCGTGGATCTCCTTAATCACCCAATAAATGTTGTGAAGTGAGTTTGGCCTTTTATTTGGATCCTCCACCCACCCATACGCAACAATATGACGTTTCTGAAAATAATCATATGCGCATGACAACACTTTGATTAGTATCATGCTCGAATATTTCCACAGTGACCAAAGCAACCGGTTTTGCTTGATGCGTTCCGGTCACATACACTACTGTATAATATGAATAGATCCTGGCGGTTACTGCTATTACTTATGAACATATTACGGAACATATGAATGTGTCTATATATGTTTATATGTATAATGTACTAAAGAATATTGTTCGTACTGCTGTTTACGTGCAGTTCCCGGTTTCTACTGTGTCAGTATGAATGTACCTTTATTTGGATGAATCATTGGGTAGACTTATGTACATATGTACATACATATAACGTTATTGGTAGCCAAAGGATCGTGTAAAAGAAAGATACATGCTTGGGGATGTATTATGTGATGTTGGGGGATATGCAATTCAGCAATGGGGTATCAGGCTGCAAAAGGTTCCTTTGGGATGCACTACGAGTACTTTGTTCGAATACAACAAATATACGAACACGAATAGTGAGTCGGTCCAATTAACGTGAAAGCCAGGTGAATAGATCCTTTTCTGTCGTCCTTACATTCGAAGTGCATCGTTTTTGGCGAACTAATTGGTTCGTTTGATGCTAAGAGCTACATAGTATGTATCTGTATCAGTATCAGCTCTATGTATGAATGTAATTTGTGTCCAATTAATGTGCATATGGTATATTTGGTATTCATCTGAATTTGTTGGGGCTGCTTCCTTGCTTTTTGGTATGAAAATCATTATAAGCAGTGCGTTAAAAATAAATAAATACCGTGTCTTTTAAAGGGTAAAGGGATAGCTTGGCAAAAACCAATTGTTCGTGTCAATGTTTTAAAGCTTACTAAAAGAGATTAAATTTGAAAATTATATATCAATTTCCTTTAGCTGCAAGATTCTTTCATTTAAATTTCCAACTAGGATTTCACTCGGCGAAATTTTAATAAATGCTTTTGGAACAGAATTGATTTGTGAACGTGATTAGAAGTCTAACTTCTAAATATTGTATTGCGAATAGAGAAATGGGATGTTATTTTGAAAAAATACTAATATATGCTTTGACAAAATATTTAAACAGGAATAAAATGCATAGATTAGTTAGTCACTTTAGCCAAATTTTAAATGTCAATTTATCCCAATTCCAACAACTTTCCGGGCTTATATTTATGGACGATCTATAACATGATAATATATGAAAATATCGAAATATGACATGAACATGTATCGGCTAGTTTATATGGATTCTTCGACACTTATTTGTATGGAGTCAACAGTTTGACCCGCTATTCAAAGAAGTCGTTAAGTGTATTATAAATTTAAAATTAAAGTTGAAGTATGCTGAAAATATCGTTCTTATACCTGAGACTATTTCGGAATACAAATGTTGATTTATAGCTGAAAACGAGAAACCCATTTTTTTCACTTGACAAATTATTTGAGTACATATATAATATTTCAAAGCTTTAAAAATTCTTTTTTTTTTTTTGGCACTCGTTCATTGGTTATTCGCGCACATTATTTTGTAATTAAGAAATAAATTCGATCAAAATTAATTTAAATAAATTGATTAAATTAATTAATGATTCAATGAAAATTAACCTATATAATTAGTTATATTTTATTATTGGTAATTCATTGCTTAAATAAATCAATTCCATCAGGGGCGGGAATTTCTTCTTCAGAAGTGCCGGCCCATTAGCAAATGTCGGTATTTTTGAAATGCGAAATCACAAAGAGAGACACGATCGTTAGCATTTGTTATTCAAAACTTCAACTGGAAAAAAATAGCTTAACCAATGATTTACATTTTATCTATTGTAGTAAAAAATATTTAAAATAAATGATACTCGATATTTCTTTATACGATATGTATACACATTCGCATATATGGCTTAATATCCATTACTGGTTTTGAATAAATTATTATGGGAGTTTAAGGGGGTAAAATTCCAGTGTGCATCGGCACGTCTGTCTGCAAGTTCTCGAGGCGTAATTAGAGCGTAGACCTAGAACGTCGAATGTCACGCTCGGAACATTAGCGCCCCCAAATGTCCCGGTTAAAATAAACAACGGGAGCGGCTAATGGGGCGCCGCCCTGGGGCGGCACGCACTGTCGCCTCTTTACGCCAAACGCCACTCTTAAATCGCTTCAATACATAGTTTCGAATTTTACTTATACAATCTTGCGATTGTAGAGGTAACTATATACCTACATACATATATATATATATATATATATATATATATATATATATATATATATATATATATATATATATATATATATATATATATATACATAAAAAGATTAATTCGGGAGGTTCACACGAAACCACTGTTCACTCCAGAATACTTGATCTACCGTGTGTACCTCATTATAAAGGACAAGTTGCCCATAATAGAATCCCTGATCCGTTGGCGTGTCTATTGTACGCGTTCGTCCCACACTCGCCCCGTTCTATGAGAACTTCAGTGCATCCTTTGTTCGGGCACTTACTTTGTCCCGTTAGCTTAATCCGGGGTATCTTTTGTTCACCCACTAATGAACCTATACAATTGATAATCTCCCATGTTCCCACATTACAATATAATATAAACTACCTATACCTATAGATAAACACAGATTACTTAAACGCAATCTGCTTTAGGTCATCGACTTTAGTGAGTCTTTAATTAATATTATGTATTAGATGTATTATGAGCTTTTATAAGGATTGTAAATAGGTTTTTGAGCTCTTTTTCCTATATGCTGTAGATTAACATTAGAATAATATAATACTATGATTACTAACCATATTAAATTAAATTGTAAAATAGAAAATGATCAGTAGATCAGTAGCTATTAAAATAAATATATGATGTATTGTGAACATAATTTCGTAATAATAAAAAGCATTTAAAAAAAAAAAGAAATACCTATAGATACATGATTTATTTCACAAAGTACCATTATCGAAGTATCATATCAAACGATACAAATCCCAAAGCATGCATATACATATATGTAAATATATCGAGATAACTAGCAGCATTGATTAGTGGTTAGCTTTGAAATCTTAATGTATATATGTATGTATGTGTATTTACTCGTCTCTATATTGAGACATGTAACTAATCTCATTGTCTTATCTTGTATTAAATATCAAAACATCTAATATATAATTTAGAAAAAGACTTTGTATGTGAGGTTTGTTGGGAGCATCGAAAACAAATAAAAGTTTCTATGACGACGATATCGACATCTTTGAATATTCGGTTCAAATAAGTTTAATAAAAAAAAAACAATTGAAGGTTTACTATTAGATTGTTTTGCCATGTTGAAGCCATTTATATTACAAATACCGAGCGAAGCCGGGTAAAACCACTAGTTCTAAATAAATACAGGTTGCATCGTACGTTCAAAGTGTGTTTTTTTACGTACATTTTTGAGTAATCAATACAGGTTTGATATTTATAAATATTTCGGCGTATAAAGATCTACATATGTATGATGAACAAAAGAGCAACTTTAGAAAATAAATAAATTTCAAGGACAGAGCATTGAAGTAAAGGACTATCCTCTTAAATAAGGGACGTATGGTCAACGTGTTTATACATACATAGTATGTATGCATAGAATACGAAGTTTGGCCCAATAGGATTTTCCTCGTACGATATCTTATATTTACACAAGTACAAGCGCATAACATTTAATGAGCAAACAACTGTTACAAAATTTTGCAAGTTTGCAGCAAATATGTATACACATACATTTAAAAGTTAGTATTAAAATTGCGTTCCGTAAAATGAGTCTCGTTTTATGTACATATATTTATAATTTTTGTTCAGATAATCTTAGGGGTAATAAAATATTTTTACATTTACATAAAATGCTATTTTGCCATGTCTAGTCGATTTTTTCAATGATTTTCCTCCTCAAAAATTTAAATTCACTGTGTTTTTTAACGAGCCATTTTTATTTTATTTTTGTAAATGTTCGTGTTAGACTCTATACTTCAAAACACTATATTGCCTCTAACAGTTAGAGGCAATATAGTGTTTGGAAGTATTGCCCGAACAAAGAGCTAAATAGGGAGAAATTTGCGAAATTGTCAAATTCGGAGAGTCTCCGGATATATTTGAATATCTTAGAATTCCAATAGATTAAAAAATATTTTGTAAAAAATTTAAATATAACCAGATTTTTAGATCTTTTAATATAGTATGCGATAAAAACATAACTGCTTTTATAAATCCAGAGAAAATAAAAAAATGGTTACAAAAGTGAGTAATATATGTACATATGTATGTACATATATGTATGTATGTACATGTGACATTTACAATTTTTTGAATATATAAAAATAATATGTATGTACATACATACATACATACGTTTGAGGGTCGTTTTATATTTTGATAATATTTCAACGTAAAGAGAAAAAATTGAAAACTGAACTATTATGCAAAGGTTTTTGACGCCTAATGTGTTTATATATTTTAAATGTAATTTATGTGTAATATATTTTAAAATAAGAAATTTTATTAGATTGAAAGAGGCTAGTAAAATCAATGAATAAAAAAACAACAATTTCGCACAAAAGCGTTTTGATTGTTACAATTATTTTTTTATATATACACGTGTATAAACACGAACGACAAATCCGGCTCGAATTTGCCCGTTTTAACTCTCAAATTTGAGAGGCTTTAAATGGAAGAAGGAAATGCGTCAAATAAAAGAGTCAATAAACATGCAAATTCGCTCAGGGCCGGATCGTTTAATTGTAAGAACAATAAAAGTGGAGTCGTACTTTAATATAAATTCTACATATTTCCATTCTAATGGACCGCCCCCCCCTCATCTGCTTGTGAAAAAGTTGTGAGATGCCCCCCAATCTGAGCACAATAAAGCGCATTTGGTTAGGCGAGCGCGCTTTCAGCGGTTTTTCATTATGCAAGATAGAAAAAGTTGGCGAGCCGCTGTTGTTCTTCTTGTTTTTCTCTCCTTATTTATTTTTTGTTGTTCTCCTTCACATACATAGGTATTGTAATGCGTATAGGCAGTGGCGGTGTTGGAAAACGTTTTTAAATTAATATTCTTTTGATATGGGGAAGAAATAAAAGGAGACGCGGCCGAAGAAAAGAGTGTGCCGAAAGAAAATTCGGGAAAACTTTCAGCTCAGATTACGCAAGCGCGAACGAATTTTTAAAGTCTTACGACAGACAACTTTCATGAAAATTGAAAATTCTCCATCTAAGATCTATGTATGTATATGCGTATAGCTTCAGGCCTGATTTCATATTTGACGAACAAAATAAAATATTAAAACTTTTCTGAACGAGCGACTACTAATGCCTACTATGTACATATACATATGTATCACTTATTTTTGATGTCTTTAAAAAAATGGATATAATACAATACATTAAACATTAATTTGTGCATTAATAAATTCTAATTTTGTGCATTTTTTATACCTATACAACAGAAATACTTTGTTTTCTTATTAAATTTTGAACTTTTTATGTTATTAGAACACATTCTCTAATTCTTAATAAAATCTTACAAATTCATTAATTGAATTGAAAAATAATAATGCTTTTTTGTTTAATACATAAAAATGAAAAAAAAAAACCAATAAAGTATACTATGTATATAAAATATCAAATAAATAGAATACATAATAGATAATGTCATGCGTCCACATCCAGCACCAATATATAAAAAATAGATGTAAATTCAAAACATTCTGAAATAATTCTGAATAAACAAACATATCAAAAGATGCCTCGGCATGTGAGCGAATATTTTTTGTTTTGTCTTTTTGGGTGTGATAAATTTGAGGGGCTCAGAATTCGCCATGTTTGACTTGGGGCTTTTGTGCAAAATTTAACAACGTCGTCCTACGGTCCGGAACCATAAGCTTATTAGATACAACTACTTAGGCAAATACCCAAGAAAAAATCGAAAATCAAAATTTCAACATACGAATACTCAAATAAAGTACATACAATATGTATATAAAGAGAAATTGAAAGAAAATACATCGCATCGACGAATTTATATCATACATCCAGTATTCTATTCTATGACAGAATCACTAATAACCATACTAACACACTTGTGAGGAGTCTCGGTGATTACAACAAAATGTCTATATCCTTCAGGTATAAACACAGATTGCCTAAACACAATCTGCCTTAGGTCATCGAGTTGATAGAGTCTTTAATTAATATTATGTATTAGATGTATTATGAGCATTTATAAGAATTGTAAATAGGTTTTTGAGCTCTTTTTCCTATTATGCTGTATGTACATTAACATTAGAATAATATAATACTATGATTACTAACAAAATTAAATTAAAATTGTAAAATAGAAAATGATAAGTAGATCAGTAGCTATTAAAATAGATATAAGATATATTGTGAACATAATTTCGTAATAATAAAAAGCATTTAAAAATGAAAAAAAAAATATCATACATAATTTCAACGAAACTAAAATAATACTTCATTTAATGTTTATTATGCTAACGCGACATTGGGGTGAGATTAGACGCAAAATTTCAATTTTTGTAATGGCTTAATTACATATTTAGCGTAATTTTCCCAAAAACATTTTAGTTTTTTATTACTTGATGCAAATTTCAAAATAATGAGGTTTCAAATAGCTTTGATAGGATTTTATCCCAAGGTTTCCGAAAGTAAAATATTTTTTGTTAAAAAAGCTCATTAATCAAAAAGTAATGGACGCTTATGGTATGTTATTATAATAATCGGTCAGTACATTCAAGTAAGTGCATATGTGATTAGTCAATGGTTAGTAATATGTATATATGAATTAATCAGTATTTTATACTCAGCGGTCAGTATTTTTTTTTTATTAAATGGTCAGATTATTTAAACAGTTTGTTCGTTATTTGCGGAATCAGTTCTATTATGCACAATAAAATTAATGTTTAGATGCAGAAAATTTTATATATTTATAGAGTGAAGATTTTCGTAAAATTATTCACTGATAAATTAACTGACCAAATATTGTCCATTTAATACAAAAGCTACTGATCAACTATCATCAATAATATGTATGTCGAAAATTTACGTATGTAGTTGTCGAGTGAAATGTAAAGCATCACAAATCAATATAAAATTATTTAAAACCCTCCATTGACATTTTTAAATGTATCATCGTAGATTATTATACATATAAGTATTTATTAAAAGACTGAAATGCATTATTTAAATTAACAAATAATTAAAACACACTAATGAAAATGAAATGAATAGTGTGCAAATTTTTAGTTCTGACTATACAAGCGTTCGAGTTAAATAAAAAAACATTTTTCAACCAACTGTGAACACTTATTAAGTAAATAATAATAAACTATAATATATGTAATAATTACATTTATGTACACACATTTACGAGTTGAATTCCCCTAGTACCCTCGTAATGAGGCATGTTAGGCAACGTGTACTTACCTAAGGGTGAGTGTGTACGTAGGGGATGGAAGAAACTACTTCGTTCTCTTTAGTACAATTCCATGTTAATACGTATTGTTACTAACTTAACTACAGCGAATGTTGAACTTTAATTTGTATTAATGCTATTAAAATTAAATAATTATAATTCAATTTTGGTCGAATCAACTCACCTGGCAGCCAAGTCTCTATGCACCAGATTTAAAGATTCTAAGTATGACATTCCCGAAGCTATCTGCGTTGACAGATATATAAGACAGCCGTAACTGAAACAAAAACATAATATGCATATTAATGATAAAATATTTACATGTATTTTTAAATAATGTATTAATACTGTTAGCTATGTACATTCAGATCAACTGCCTTCTGTAAGTTTGTCAATTTATCCAAATTAATTGTTATTAAATATAATCAGCATCGAAAATAAAGTATGGAAATAAAGTAAAATAAAATAAAACATTAACAAATTATAGTACGAGAACACATATACATATTATCTCAAATTAAACAATCCCTCAAGCAGATCGGCATATTTTAGATTAAAAAAAATCAAAAATAACACCAATATGTTTGAGTAGCTGTATTGCCCTTATGATAGGTAACAAAGCTATCTAATTAGTACGTGCTATAGGAGAAGATAACAAATTGTGGCATTTAATGTATTGTAGCATATGCTAAAAGGAGCCACCGTTATAATTGGTTTTCAAGGATTATCTCCAGACTTAAGTGCTATCGGCTAACAATGGAGTCCCCCGAATAGACTTAGTGGTCGGTAACGGCATTCGATCAGTTCCTGCTAGAGTTCTCAGAACTGACAGCGCGAAAGCGTGGGACTGCATGCCGAGACCGTAGGACTGCATATGCATCTGGTACGTGACTATAATAATAGGTAAACAAACGCGTCGAGGAAGATGCAGTGAGTGACCTGCCCTTTATAAGCAGGTACTTAGGTCATATGAAGGCATTCAGGACGGAGCACTGGCAGTGCGTGGATCTCCTTAATCACCCAATAAATGCTGTGAAGCAACTTTGGTCTTTTTTTTGGATCCTCCATCCACCCCTACGCAACAGTATATAGGTATCCCGACTTAAGTGCGCAGTATAAAACCGCGCCGACATAATAGCGCGGTTTCAAAGCCGCGCGAGATATAACAGCACGAGACAAACTCGCGAACCAAATTTCAAACGTCAAGGCGATGATTATTATTTGATCTTGAAATATGTAGTTTTGATCGTTGATGAAAAGATGGTCCTTGATAGAGCGATGGTCAATATTAACACATGATTTACTGTTATTTGAAAAGAAATCTTGAAAAAAACTTAACCGAACGGACATTACGTCATTTCTAAATTAAAAAATTCGCTTGTTTTTATTGTGCCCTAACCCAATGATACTCAAAATATTCGTGCCACAGACACTTTTCGTCGAAAAGATTAAATATGCTGCTTTCTAATAATAGTGATCAGTTGATCTGGTGATTTTTAATCATTTGGTAGTATTACGTCAAAGTTTAAATTGGTTGGGTGCAACATGCTTGGAATTTTGTATGAGGCTCTGAAAGTATTAAACTATTATCAATACCAATGATTTTAACAAAAAAAATAAGCATAAGACAATATCGTGAAAGCGATATAATGAATCTACATATGTTTGTACAACAGCGAACTTAGACTTCTTCATTGTCGAAGGAAATTGTATGCAAACTAGCGCAGCGCATACATTCTTTTAAATACGTTTATGCAATGGTTTAGTCTACGTCAGCCTCAGTATTTCCTTATGTAAGTTGTAGCCTACGAATAGTGAAATTTAATTCTTCTTTTGATTAAGTGGTTCTTTGTTATTAAGCTCGAATGCATGATTCTCAAGTACTGTGAATTATTCAATAGCTTTTATCTACATACACATGCCTCATGAAACAATTATCTGAATAAGCGTATTTAAAATTACCAAACCTTAAAATTGATCCGATAATTTTCGACTTACATAGGTACACATTTCCGTTAAATAGGACTTGCCTCGCTCAGCTGAAAATACTTATTCGCAACTTGTAAATATTATTCCGACTAAGCATTCGATGAACTGGAAATTTTGATTTATACGCGCACTCAACCGTTTCGCATAATTATTTGGAAGCTGCGGAGAACGTGTGAGATGTGTGTATTGTATATATGTATGTACATACATACGTAAATATTATAAATATATAAGGAGGGAGAGAGTTGGAGAGACGGACGGAACTGGCAGGGGCTCTGAACCTTTTTCTCCCAAGAACCAACATAAGATGCCACTTAACTTTAGGCGACAGACTCGACGCTAAAAGCTACTTTGTTTGCAACCGAGCGTAGTCTGAAGTAAAACAAGTAAGCGCATACAAATACTTCACTTTGAGTAGGTACACAAATGAACGGTTTTCATTTAACCCTTTGCTTTCTGTTCACACCTATCCAGCACGAACCGGCAGCAGCAGGTATCCTGCCAGTACGGACAGTATTCTTTGGTACATTCTATAATATATATGGACGCATATGAATGCGTGAATGGGCATGCGCGAATGGAGTATGAATGCGTCCAGCTGACCTACTTAACAGACTAACACAGCTGGACAGGGAAAGTAGGACTAAAACTAACGTAGATAAGACCAGACTAACGTTCAATAGTTATTGCATGCCTGATAGCATCTCGTTAGATGATAAACCAGTACATAGAAGTAGTAAATAATTATTTATATTTAGGTCAAATAATTGACATGTCCGGTAGTCAAGATGAAGAGATAAAGAGACGTATGAAATTAGGATGAAGAGCATTTGAACGAATGAATGTTCTTTTTAAATCAAAAGTGCCACTCTGCCTGAAGAAAAAGATCTTCGATTAATGCGTTTTGCTAGTAATGACGTATGCATGTGAAACTTTGACACTGAAAAATCCAATGCAATCAAAGAAGTATGGAATGCTATATGTTCGGCATAACAAGGAAAGACAGGAAGCGGAACACGTGGGTGAGTAGTATAAGGGTAGTGGACATAGTGGATAGAGTTGTGAGACTGAAATGACAATGGGTGGGCCACGTGGCTAGAAGAATGGATAAAAGATGGACAAAAGAAGTGCTTGAATGGTACCTGAGAGAATGAAAAAGGGTAAAAGGAAGACCGCAGGGAAGATGGGTAGACGAAATTAGGAAAACGCTTGGGGTAAGATGGATGAGAGTTGCTTTCGGCTTAGAAGACGATAGATAATAGTAAATTAATGTGTAATTATTATTTTATTTACCTTATTTTTACCGGTGGTAAAAAAAATCAGTTTATAAAAGTTGGCGGAAAATTACAATCTTTAGCCATGCTATTTGTGACCCCAAGTATCGTCTTCTACATGCAATAATGGAGGGGAAAGTATAAGGCTAACGGTGGCTTGGGAGACAGAGGGTCTCTTGACTCTAATATATCTAAATATCAGGTCATGGATGGGACTCGGACTCGAAAAATTGTTTCGCCTTGTCCAGGACAGATCGAAATTCGTACTGGCTATAAATAATGTTTGCCCATGGTATTCGCCAAATACGGATTTGACATAAGAAGAAGAGATCTTGGAAAAGAAGATGGAATTTTTCAGTGAAAGCATCAAAACTGAGGATACATTTGAATATTTCAACATTTAACTCAAGTAGTTGGATTGATCGTTGACAATCGTTGTCACTTTTCGTTGGTGCGAATTTTGCTTTTGTGGCAAGAGCTCCAAATGCATTTAATGCAATTGAATGTATAGTAATTAAATTTGCACGTCCAATCGACGACGAGCGCGTTTGTTAGTAGTGTTGCAATTATTTGACTCAAAATCGAAACCACAATCGAATCAATCGTTGTTGCGTTGCATTGTGGTTGTTGTTTTTTTTATGCTCATTTTACAAATTCGAAACCGGCTGGCCGATTGTAATTGTTTCCTGTTGATTAAAATAATGATGTCAATATTCATTCACAAATGTATGTAATTAGCAGTTTCCAATACACAGTTAACCACTACAAAACGAATTTAAAACCAAATTACTCGCATAAAATTTATATTTCATGTATATTTCAATTAAAAATGACTCCAGTATGACAAAATATGCCCCAGCGCTACAAACGATTGCAAACCAAGCGGGCGCATGCTCATTTCATACTTTTGTCCTTGCTTTTAAACTTGCCAAATGTGAAATATCCAACTCAATTTTAAGAATTGCCAATCAACAATGTATGTATATCGAAACGTCATCTGCGCAACCTCATGAATATCTCGTCTTTCATACATGCTGAAATTCAATCGAAATGAGCATGCAACCGGGTGGTTTGCAATCATTAGTAGCAAATCTAAAATATGCATGTGATTAAAATATTAACCGCCACATATGTATGTATTAATAGATTTGTTCTCTGTGTTGATCCCTGATTACGTTTTATTCACAATATTCATATGTACATACATATGTATATTGTGAATGTATATTCCAAGTGAAGAAATTGTATTGAGAAGGTATTTCATCTCTAGTGGTTTTTCATTTGCCTTCTGAAGTGGAAAGATTTTTGGATTTTAGAATATATTCGGACACTATTGCAAACTATGTATGTACTGTTGTACCCATTGATTTCAACGGATGGTTTTGGAAAGGAATTGATACACTAATTAAAATAAAGTTATACGTTGTATATAAATATAATGTAAGTTAATTTATAGGTTCACGCACGTATTGATAGTAAAATGTTGAGTGAGTTCGAAATGATGAATGAATATGTATGTGTGTGTGTCTTCGTGGATGTGTGTATGTGTGTACGCTTCCACGTAGCGCATCTGATGCTGACGTCACCCGTCACTCGGCGCTCAATATCAGGAGCACATGCCAGACGCTCCAACCCCCCACTTACCCGCGTTTCTTCGACATTATCGCTCGTCACGCCACATCCCTACAGCGGATGCTTAAATTGCACTCATTCGTCAGATTGTATCGTCAGGGCTCTAATTGGTCAAACTTTATAGTTCACGTGAATCACTTCACGCTGATTCGTTGTGCGCCTGGTTCGCGTGTATTTATTTTATCAAATATCTCTAGACACAACTATCTCTATACAACATACATACATACATATATCCTGGCATTTTAAAAGTTGTTTTTTTGAAATCTCTATACTTGTCGATGCGTCCGCAACTTACACACATACATACATACATCGCGTCCGTTTTTATATATATTATTATCCTTATAAAAATAAAATAATAGCATACAATTTAATTAAATATATTATTAATATAGCTAATACTCAACAATCTAAAAGTGCATAGTTTTGCAATTTCACAAAATTCCGCAAACTTCGCCTCGGTTACAAACCACGACATAGTATTAAGAACGTTTTGCTAAAGTTCAAACGGTGGATGTTGGCATAACAGTTTTCCGCAAAATTGATGAATTCTGAAATTGCATTCAGACACTTAAAATCATCCTCTATAGACGATGCATCGAAATTGAATGCTTTCAAATCGCTTTACGCATTGAAAGGCTTTCGCGTACCGCATTGCAAAGCTCAACAACCACCAATCAACGGATTTGGACAGGTTTTCAAATGGAAAAAAAGAGAGATGTGTGCTTCAAAGTTGTCAAACGATTGAACGAAAACAAAAACGACCGTTTGACGGAAACTAAATGACCATTCAAATATGAAGAGAAGAATGTCACTTGCCGTTGATTGCTTCCGTTCGGATTCCATCATAATACATATCCATACATATACCATTAGACTGCATTTGTGAAATTTGTTTATGACTAATATGTGATGAACTCAAATTCTACTTGTTGGTAAATTTGTGCATGCAAACTTTTGTATGAACAGTTGAGGTAGCGAAGCGTGATTATTTTCGAAATTGAATTATGCGGGGAAAATCAGAGTGTTTCATTGAATACTGGTAAAAACATAACGGTTAATTAAAAGCACACTCCATTTATTTTTCCTCATTTTATTTTCCAAGAATCGAACACTGGCGATTCAAATACAAAAATAACTTTTTGGATAGGTCAATTCAAATTTTGACAACAGAACAGAAACAAACAGAATTATCATGCTAAATAAAACACAATTCAGAATGCCTGAATATGTGTGATTTAATTTGCCATATAAATATATTATGAATTTGAATTATCGTACAGAAATTTGTAAGTTCGATTGCCTCTCAGCCTGTTAAAATCAATTAATGTAATTAGTTAATTAAATTCATTCGTATGTACTACTTAAAATTTAGTACACAAAATGGAATGAATTGGTTAAACGGTTATGTATGTAAATTTTAAGTGATTTTCCCGATAGTTTTGAGTATTTCTACGTTGGCAGACGTGGTTTGAATATTATCGAGTCCCCTTTCAGAATTTGCTGATTTTATCTGAATTGATTGATGAGACGGTTCCGTGCAATATTGCGACGGTTTCATACGATTGGCACCATCACATTTTCATTCTATCAATCAAATCATTTTCCCTTTTCATTTAGAAGTCAAAATACATATATGAGTACCTAATACCCTGCATACGGTATTTTGATATGCGGATATATTTGTGTTGGAATAGAATTTCAGGAGCAAATAGCTTTTAATTAGTTATCAATTAACTAGTTATCTTGTTACTGATATATGTACATATGTATGTACGTATGTATACCATTTTGAGTAATATTAACTAATACATGTAAATAGTCGATCCGATGAAGTGTGAGACTTACGAGATCCGAGTATTCCGTAAATAAATTAATAACATCAACAACGTACGTATTTTGTAGTAAAATTTAATTTATGTAAATATTTCAAAATACGAAACACGAACTCAAAACTAATAAAAAACAAAAGTCAAATTAAATTGACCGCTATACGTACGAACAATTTTTTAATAGAGTGTAATAGTTTTCATAGTATTGGTTTACTTTCTATATAACCTAGGTATAATGCACCTCTTGTGTCTAATTGAATGTTGTGAGTTGTGGTCTAATTTAATCCATATTCATTCCAAAATAGTCAATCAAATACTCATTACCATACTTAATCAACCTAAGGATGAGAAAATGGAGATAAAAACTAGTATCATTTGCAAATAACTGTAAATGTAGAGTATAGCAAAGAGGAAGAATGATTTAAATAAAAAGGAGACCATACAGTGGAATTATACTCTAACTTAACATTTTTTTTAGTTTGTTCACCTTTCAGCTTCCGAGTTGTTCCAGAAAGGATACCTGAAGTAACATCGAGCAGCTCAAAGAGAACAAGTGCTTTTTTACAAGGCTTTTATTAGCTTTATTCTTCATTTCGAGAAATATGTCGCAAAACTTAAAAAAAAACGTTTTGTATTTTACAATATTTAAAAATACTGGTGGCCCGTAATATGTTTATTCTGCTTTTCTGAGATTTTAGGCATATCGATTTAAAGAAGTGATAAAAATTTTTGAATTAAGTCAAACAGATATAGTGTTTTTGGAACTGAAAATTGGACTTCCGCCACTTTCAAGTATAACGGCTTATATATCCAAAGAAATAGATTTATATATATATATATATATATATATATATATATATATATATATATATATATATATATATATATATACACGATTTTGTGTGGTATTTAATTGGTTTTTTAATACAAACGTTGACTCTTATAATCCTACCCTAACAAATGTAAAATACAATGTTTGTTAGCGGCGATGTCATTTTCATAAATTGTATAAAGAAAAGATGGAAAAGCTGAAGGTAAGATCTGATAGATTCGCAGGTACAACACTAAGCATAAACATAAGGTTCGAGAATTCGGCTTATTTAAATTGATCGAGCGGAAATAACTATCAGCCGAAATCCGCATTGCGAATCCCATCGATTGCGCGTTGAAATTTTCCGCATTTTCCCCGCGCCATTTTGCGCACGGTTTTGTCGCTAACGTGAAATTGCCGCCACGTTTAAAAAGATTATAATAAAATAAAATAACATCAGAAAAAAAAGTCGCGTCTGTCGCGCACGAGAGACGCTTTTCGGGTCGGTCGCAGTATATAGGTCAAAAGTGCTGCATATAAATCAAAAGTGGCGTTCACGTTTTTTTTTTTATTATTATTCCAAACTCATCCCCACCGCTCACACCATGCGCCCACCCGCTGGGTTTTCTTTAATTTTTTTCGTGTAGATGCGCCAGATGGCGAGATAATGGTAACGGGATCCGACCGGTCGCACAAATCATTTTTCAATTTGTGTCGGTAAACATTTCCCTTTGAGGAAAAACTATTATGGCCCGCGTGACGGAAAACTCTATTTTCCCCGGCGTCCGCGCATTGTGCCACCGGTAAATGAAAATTTCCCAGTCGAGAGCGGAAGTGGTGGTAGTCTGCGAGGGTGAGCGGATCGGTTCCCTGAACGAACAGAGCTGGCGTGGGATTGGGGTGGAAAATTTTGGCTGACGAAAGCTTTTTTTGTGATTTTGACCCGAGGCAGATTTAACGGCGTGTAATATGCTCTCTAGCCGTACTGGAATTAAAAAAAAAAATAACATTAAAAATAAAGGTCGCTCAAGGCTAAATATTTGAAAAATAGCATTTTCACTAGCACTTTTGAAAATTTTATCGATCTTAATATTATTTAAAAATGCTGACGCCACATTTTGTATCAACATTTTTGCGAAGCGAAGCTCATACTCTTATGAAACGTTATTTGAATATTTAATAGAAGTCCATCACCTGAATATTTTTTACCTGGAGCAGTTTTGATCTAAAGTATATGAATACAATTTAGTGTATACATATTTATATTACATGTATATTAATAATGAACGCTTGCCTGTTTTTTATGCAAATCTAAAACTTTAAATTTATTACCATCAAATTTGGAATATGTATTATAATTTAGACTTTACGAATTTTAGTATTTTTATGAAACAAATTTTTCGTTAATTATGACAGATATTAAGATTTTGTCATACTATATATTTTTTACCGCAATTATACTAAGCAAGGCCAAGTAAATGTACATATTATCATGAAGACAAAATATGTATGTATGTATATAAAAGTTTAATTTTTCAGATAAAGTACACTTTTATAAACAGACAACTTTACAAAGTTTCAAAAAGAAATAACGTGAGAGAAATTAATTTAGTATTGCTAGAAATATGGTGGAACGAAATATATTTTTTAATAATTTTTAAGCTTAAAGAGAGAAGGGCATTCGAGAAACATTTTTCAAACTTTGTATAAAAGAAAATAAAATAAGAAATATTTTACTTTGAATTTTTAATTTTAATAACATTAAATGATCAGTAATATAATAAAATGTCGCCTTATCTAGACGATTATCGATCTTTACGATCCGAATTTTATTATTTTTTACAACTTTACTTGTACGTACGTATGTACATGTACAAAAAACAAACAACACAAAATTGATTTTGCTTTTGCTTTACTACATATGTACATAGAATGGGTTAGATTTCTATTGCAAACGAACGTTCATGTAATTAAACAAATATTTTACACTCTTCAAGGTCTATTAATACTATCCAACACTGCAAAGTAACAGCACGGCACAGCAGTGCACGGAAAATACTACTTCTATTCATACCATACAGCAGCTCACGTTACTTGTTTTGGCCGAGTGCAAGGAAAAAATAGCTTAAATATATATGTACATACATACATTACGGAGCGCGACGATACGGCGCAATATTGCTTGAATATTTCCACAGTGGCCAAAGAAAACCGTACTGCTGAATAATAAGAATAGATTTTGTCGGCTACTGCTGTTACGTTATATGAATGTGTCCGTATAGAATGTACCACAGAATACTTTTCGTTCTGTTCTGTTCTGTTCTGTTCTGTCTGTTGTGTTCTGTGTTTCAGTATGAATAGACATTTACTCATGTTAATATTGTATTTACATATACATATGTACATATGTATGTTATAATAAATACAATCTTACCTGAGCGTGGAGGACTGCTTGTTGTCTGCCTGGCGACTTAAAAACTCTGGTAGATCTCCTAATTCGGAATGTAAAGTCAAAGCACACGGTGGCTCAGCAGAACAGGCTCCAGCCACTCTTGCCACGTTCGGATCCCTCAAATTCGCCAACCACGTGGTCTCCCTCAGAAACTCTTGCCTGAAAAGCATCACATCAAATTAATGATCGAATTTATCAATTGAAATGGGATTCGATTCGACGTAGAATTCCAGAATATTATCATTTTCGGTGGAAATCATTTCAATACATGGCACGATCAAATGCTCGTCAAACCTAAATCGAATGTCAACAATGACAAAAACAGCACAACAGTGAGACACGTAGCTTTGGTGCAACTACAGATGCATCAATTCATTAAACTGCATTCTCTGCCCCCGAAGGGGATCGAATTGAATCGGCCGTTGCACATACATACAAGTCTGGCAATCAAAATCTAATTGAGAGTCAGATGCAGCGGTGAATGTTGTAATATTGTGAGATTACAAATGTTCATGGGATGCAAATCAAAATACACCTGTAGATTTTAATTTGGTGTATTTTGTAATTTGGAATGACGTTTAATGTAGTTTCAACATTTACATATTTTAAAAATTGTATTATATTAATGTTCTACATATATTTTTGGTCTAAAAAAAATTCCACATCCATCTTTGTGTATAAACTTTTAAAAACTACGCTTTAAAAATAAGGCTAGAAATGTGAAATTAAATTGATTACATATATTTCATCCTTCTTTGATATAAAATATGATAAATTAGTAGTACCCATACCGCGCAAAATGGAAAATTTTCAAAATGATTTGAAGACTAGGAATTTTAGATCAATTTTTTGCGAAGTGGAAGATAGAAGAGGTTTGTAAAAAAAAAGTAATTTTCATTATATTCACAACCAAATTTCCTATCCTAATCATAATAGCATACAACTTACTTAATAGTCTCAGAAGTTCCCCTCCATAAAGATTTGACAAGAACTCGTTGTTTTTTGTGAAACGTTGAACAACCATTTGTATAATCACCACCGCTGTCAGTCTCGCATAGGTGAATCTGCAACAAATAAATTGAATCATTAAAAAATCATATTTTCAAATAACGGAAATCAATTTTAAACATTAAACAAGAACAGGTCACGAATATAAGCCGCGTGGGTGATAATGAACTAACACTGAGTAGTATGTATGTACTCGTGTCATACCTACACTAGTCTTATCACATTGATGATAAATCGCACACGCCAGTCATGGGAATTTATAGAGAGTGAATTATAATATAAAGCCTGTTTTTTTTAAACGATAAGCATTTAGTGAGCATTTATTAGGACATCCGCATGCAAACACGCACCCATTCCCTGGGGTGTGGACCGTGAATATCGCGTGTTGAATCCGATGCAACACGTGTTGGATGGATTCCACTTTAAAATTTCGCAATGTATGAATTTGGAAAGTAGATAAATCTGTAATTGAAATTATGTAATAGGAACAACTGAAAATGACACCAACAAAAATTGAGCTATGGATAGTCATTTAATAAGACCATATTGTCTCGTATTCTAGGTACATATGTACATAGGTCACGTCTACGTAAGAAAACTAAAGAGTTTTCTTACAGAGTCCGTAATTTGATTTTATGCTGAGAATATAAAATGACGAACATTTTATGTCTTACAACCTTCACATCGATAATCTTTGCTTAATAGGATGCTGGGTTTTGTAATAAGAAATTCACAGCTTGGTGCAAAATATGACGTTAATGCGTGGTTTGCCTGAGGCTAGCTCCATCATTTGGTATTCCAGTCAAACTCTTAAATTGAAAATAGTTAAAGGAAAATTGCTTCGTTACTTGTACTTGAGAGTACATACATACATACGAGCCATTGTATTTGAAGTTACAATTTTCAATTCCAAAAACACTATTTCTGTTAGATTTAATTCACTTATTTTAATTCGATATGTCTAGAATCCCGGAAAAGCAAAATAAACGTATTACAGGCCACCAGTATTTTTAAATATTGTTAAAACGCAAAAAAATATATTTAATGTTGAGTAAGATATTTCTCCAAATGAAGAAAAGTGGGCTTCTTGTCACTTCAATTATAACGACTCATGTGTATACTAACTATATTTGCCGTTGTGTAAGGTTCTTTAGGATTCACTAGGGATTGTACCATCAAATATTATAAACCATTAAACGGTAAATGATATTCCTACTACCGGTATACCGGTTTTTACCGGTAAATGAAAATAAAGTGTTTTTTCGTGGATTAGAGACTTGTATGTGGTTACTACATATTTCTAAAAACGTTTACCTAGATTGAATCGTAAACAATTAAAAATAAATCTCAGGTGAATAATATAACATTGTAAATGCATCATAGGAAATTCGTTATAATAATTCAATTTTATTTTTTATTTCTTAACCAATCATATTATTTATTTAAAGTTTGGACCATTTGAAAGTTTCGATCATAATTGAAACAACCGTCTGATCGCATCAATTACGATTCGGTTGGCCTGTGTTGCCAGTGAGTTTATCAATTTGAAATAGCTACATTTAATACTGAAAACAAAAAAATTCCACACAACCTAATCCAAAATACGTCATTGCATCGATTTTTAATGTAATATTATGCAGATATGTGCCCAATAATTCGCGATAAAATAGTTTCCGGCAATTTCCAGTTAAAATTAACCGGTGTTTACCGATAGCGATTTACGATTTTTATCCAATATTATATCACTTTATGTTTAGTTATGCACTGTCCTATTTAGTCACATTTTAGTTTTAATTATTCTCTTTTTCATTTGTTTGTCTCTACATACATATGTACCATTTTATGTAACTTGTAAAAATCTATAATTGGGCTCAGATGTTATTTTGTTACATTCATTCTTTATTTTAATGCATTTAGCGTTGTAAATAGCGAAATTTTAGCGATGTACCGGTAAACTGGTATACCAGTATTGCAATCCCAAGGATTCACATATCTTCCTTCTAGGAGATGTACATTTATATTCAAAGATTTTGGAGGGTGCAATTTACGATTTACAATAGAACATTTCAAATTTCAAATTTCTATATGTACATTGTAAGGAGCATCGTTCTACATAGAACCCTTTTTCTGCCTGTTGCATCTAGGACTAATGGTCTCATAGACTTTGGATATGGTAGTGAATATATAAATACGAGATGCCTATATGTTAGTGGTAATAATAGCGAAGAGTCCAAGGTTTTATTTTTTGAATAAAATTGATAATCGAAAAATTCCACGAAACGTTTCAAATGCCAACTGTGTTGTGAATCACGACAGCTGACGTCAGCCTCGCAGAGAAGGGGTGGTCGATCGTTAATTAGATCGTCTGCGGTGTTTTTACGTTTCAATCGGGTCTGGAATGAAGGATGAAGAGAAGGGGATGTTTTACGGGGATGTATATGTGTGCTTGAGCGCAAATTCGCGGTGAAAGCTCTTCCGGGGGCCACGAAAGCTCCATAATTAAAACAAAAGCTCGCTATTAAGGTAATGTATTGCCGCTTTAGAGAATGGGTGAACAGCACGCCAACCTGTCGTTTGGTTGACCTCTCCTCAGAGAGACAGAAACAGGGGGTTGAATATGCAAAGTGGACGGACACGCAATTACCCCACCTTGTCTCTGGTACAATTTAATAAACGGCAGTGAATGAGCGGTTTTTTAAAGAGGAGAAAAAAATAAAAGGCAATTTTTCTGTTACGATCGACCTGTTCAACGGTCATGGACGTTTGAAAATATGCATGAAAGGATTTGAATATATTAAAAATGAACTCTTAATAAGATATTATAAAAATTACTCATACATAATATATTCGGTAAATGGATTATTGCCACAAAAATTGCGAATACGGAATATCTGGCATTCGATTTCTCGTTAGTACAATATTTCGCGTATGGCTTTCGACTGATGGAGTTTTTGGGTGCCATATGTTTCGTGATCGGGATTATTGTGACGTAAGCGAGATCGCTTTTTGCGGAATAATCACCGAATCAATATATGTTTATGTAATTTTTATTTTATCTGTACATAATATGTACGTAATACAATATATACTATGAAGTTTTGAGATCATGCATAAAATTGAACTCGAGATTTTGACTGATTCGAACTCAGAATCGGTTACTGATCACATTTTTATGGTTTAGATAAAATATGTGTGTGTTTTTGAGATTTTTTGAACACCGTTAGTCCTATCAAACTGAAACTTAGTATCACTTAAATGCTAATTGATACCACGTTAATTTTTAAGTGTCTTTAAAGTCTGTTCTATAAAATGAGAGAATCACTTGCTTTATTTAAAATAAAACAAATCATTTCAACAATGAAATCAAATAAATTGGCAAACGCTGATAGGAAACGATCGACTCAGATCACAAATATCCAAGTCCGACCAGTAGCACTATAGATAATACTCGGAATAATTTATTTTCAATCGAGTTCAACCCACGGATTCGAAGCCACTCGGTGCTTAGTATTAACGCAACCACTGAGCTATGCTGCTGGCAAGGATTTTCAAAACCGGTATTACCGAACCAAATACCGGTATTAAAACTTTTTAAAGTCAATTTGAATGTAAAAATAATTGATTTCAATTATGCTCGAAGGTCTAATCAAGATTGAGCGATTACAGCATTGATGAACTGACCTTTTTAAGGTTATATATTAATTCATCAATAAATTTAAGGTATTTGCGAATATTTAAATTACATACATACATATATGCTTATGATTTATTTTTCACCCCTTAAGATCTCTTAAATATTACTAATTTATAGGGAGCTTGGAATTTAGGTTTATTTGAATAAAAAAAATCATCCTACCGCTGATCGAACTGCTCGGCCACTCCTTGGATTATGACAGAATTTTTTTTTACGTTGTAAAATGATATAAACATATTATTTTATACGAAATTTACTATGAAACTGATGATAAATTATTCCACAAGTATCACAATTCTATTGCCTATTTTTTTTGTTGTAAAACCGCTTTTGATATTTACAATACCGTTTTTTTTTTTATTTATAATACAGAAATACTGGTATTGATATTTTGTCCGGAATTGCAAACCCTACTGCTGGCTTTATGCAAGATCGTCCAAAAAAAAAACTTTTTATGGGAATCTGAGGAGTGAGATTTTTTACGTCACGGCTTATATATAGATTTCAAAGTGCAAGGCGCATAGACGGCTGCACAATTTCCCACATACAGACACTCACATTACATATATTAGATACGTCGAAATGTGAAAAATGACAAAAGTGAATTGTCGCATTAGTTGCGAGTGCGTGGGTTGCCATGATTTATTGGGTCGACCGGCAATGGAGAGTTACATAGTTGGTCTGCTCAAGACGTGACTCGCATATTCCTTATTCCTTATTCCTCACACTTGCGACAATCGTATAAATAACTCTCACGACAACCGCATATGGGTACACATTTCCGAATCGAAAGTTTCTCTACATATAACACTTATTGATTCTATTGCGGAATGATGAAAGAAAATGAAGCGATGCCGGTAAGTCACCCCACAATGCGATGCGCATACTTTCGTCACCCAGCTTTGTACTACTTATGTGGGTTTGGTGCATCCGCTCTAAAATCGCGAGATTAGCAGAACGGCAGCTTTAAACGTAATTCTCGTTTTCTCGAATGATAGATTGCACATCAGATGACGAGTAAACTTTCGATGTGCACACATGCAATTATTAAAATTGAGTTGGATCTTTCTGGCGAGTTTAATAAGGCAAGATTCGGAACTTATCGAATCTTGCCTTATCAAACTCGCCTGAAAGATCCAACTCAATTTTAATAATTACCATTTTAATAATTGCATCTGTGCACATCGAAAGGTTACCCGTCATCTGATTTGCAAACTATCATTCGAGAAGATGAGAATTGCATTTAAAGCAGCCGTCCGTTAATCTGTCGTTCAATTTGTCTGGCGATTTTAGAGCGGATATACCGCATCCTACTTATGTATGTAATTCCTAGTTAATGTATGTACTCTCTACTTATTACCAGAGCGCGGATAGAGAGTGTGCTTTTTCTAGGAATCGGGGTGGTTTGGCTCTATTTACAAAGCTAAAGTTCCCCAAAAAAATGTTCGGCGAACTTTTAACAATGCATTTACAACAATTGAACAATGAACGGCGCGCTCTGGGTCCGCTCTTTACTCATTATTTACTAGCTTACTATAGAGTATGATTTCTGGAAATATTATCTATGGAACTCAAGACGGACCAAGTTTGAATACTTCTTCATCAATGATATGATTGAGGTTATCTTTTTATTAGATACTATTTTATCAACCGCGTGTCGTCTAAGGTGAAAGTCAGAAAAAATCCCATGATTTGTAAAATAATATAATTTTAATAGACAGTTTGTATTTATTTGTCTTCTTTAGTCGATACGATGTCACATCATGCGTGAATATTTCCACAATTACCATATAAAGCCGGATCTGCTTGATACGTTAATGTATTGCTGTATAATATTTTGTTTTATTTTAGCATATTAGCCACAGTTACATTACCGAGAGCTCCAGTGCGTCACTGTGGCCAGTAATTCAATGATAACGATATAATTATATAATATAACATCATCATAATAATAATAACATATTTATAATTGATGAATAGATCGTGTCGGTTACTACTGCTACCCATACGTCACGTAAATATTACGGAACATATAAAAGTGTCCATATATAATATAATCTACTTAAGAATATTTTTACAAGCCTATTTTGTACTGCTACTCGCTGGATTGAGCTGTACTGGTATGAACGATCCTTTATTGATATAAAATAACGTATCCGTATAATTGAAAAAAATCTAAAAAAAAGGATAGGCGCATAAAATCGAATAAATTTTTCCATTTCGCTGAAACTTGTCAACCGTAAGAGGAAAGCTTTGATTGAATAATCGCTTTCAATATTAATTACAATGCGCTTTTGAATGACTCAAACAAAGTTATAAATATATGGGTGAAATGCATATAAAAAATCGAACAAAACTGTTTATCAATTTTGATGAAAATTCAAATCTATATATATACAAATATATAAAAAAGCCTTTTTTTTGTCGAGCTGCATAAAAATTATCCGCCATTGTGTATCGGTGCTTAGAATTTAATATAAAAAAATTATAAAAAACCAAGCTTTAACCGTAAATACGAGGAGTATTTATTTCGATTTGCATCCGAACGAATGCGGAAAGCGAAAACGTGCGAATCGGAAAAGCGTGCAGCGAGCTGAACAAAAACAATAACGGATTTCCGACATAATGGAGCTTATGGCGTTGAAAAAATCAAACCGGATGCGGATGCATATACACATATGTATATATGTATGTATGTATACAACAATCTTTGTTTATTCCGCCCCATTTTAAGCGTCATTTTCAATCGTTCATCACGTTTGTGTCGAGCTAGTCTGGTCCGGACAGCTGATTTAAATTGTTTTAATATACATATGTATACTATAATCGTTTAAAAATATCCTATTCGATGACTCATGTTTTTGAGAATAATAACCATGTAAAAATAAATTGAAAATCAAAAGTCTTTCCTTGACAAATTAATACTTACACATCAATGCCTTAATTTCATAAAGTGATACTTTTAACGTTGAGTGCTCGTTTATTTTTATGCGGTTCATTAATCGATAAAATAAACCTGGTTTTTAATATAATACTAAAAATATGCTGAAAGAAATTGAAACAATAAAATAGGTCGATTTAAAAATTTGAGGTTATATTCGCCGATGACTGTCAAACGAAATCGAAACGGCATATGGCATCTCGCTTTTTCCAAAATGTATTTGCGTGCCTTTGGTGATATATGTAGATATCACTTCGTTCACATTTATAATATTTAAAATTTAATTAATCTCTTAGAAAAAAATTTATATTTTAAATTTATTCTTTTGTTCATGTCGGCCGATCATTATGGCGGCTTCCGTTGATCCGAATTGAGATATTTTACCGAGTGCTCAAGTATTATATGTGCACACAGGCCACTAATATGATATAATGGTCCTCGTTTGCAAAACACTGACTTTGAAAATTTTGCTCTTAATTAAATTTTCGTACCATTTTAAGTGCGGTGCAAATAATTGCGCTGCCGTTTTCATCAATTCATACATTTAATATAAAAATGTATTAAGTTCATAATCATTTTATCGCTCCAATGAGATATTCAAGTCTTCTCTGATTGAAATTACTACTTAATAAAACATTAAATATATTTAGAACTGATACTACTACCGCATTAATAATTTAATTCCATCGTAATATTATGGAAGGAATCAATCGAAATTAGGATGTATGTATGTAATTTTTTTTCGTTTAATGTTAACACATATAATATCTATATGAATGTACATATGTATGTATAATATATTATAAGCTTTTCCCAATCCATCGATTTAAAATCCTGTGTATACAAAGATACAGAGGCCACCGAGCCTGATTGATATTCAAAATAGGCTTTTCGATTTGCTGACATCGACTGGTGAAAATAAACAGTGCGAGTCAATTCATTTCTTTATGTTGATTGTGAACAGGTAGCACGCATTTACCTTCGATTTTTTGAATGATTTTATAAAAAATTGTACCGATTTGAAAGTTTTTTTTATATGTTAAATAGTAATGGATTGTGCTATTTTTCTCTCAAAATAGGAAAGGATTGATTTGGGGTCACATTATATAAAACAGCCCTGCAGAAATACATTAAGACATGTTTATAGTTTATCTCAAATAGTCATAGTCAGGCATGTAATATCTATAATATGTTTAGTAAATTTAATAAAATAGAGGTTTTTCATTCCAAATTGACCCTTTTTTTTCAAAATGACATTGAAAGGGGTCAATTTGAAATGAAAAGATTTAATTTCAAATGAAAAAGGGTGAATTTTAAATGAAAAAGGGTCAATTTGGAATGAACTCCCTATATATATATATTGTATATACATATGTATAAAAACAAACGCGATGTATGTATGCTTGTGGGTATGTGGCGGACGCGTCGACCAGTATGGAGATTTAAAAAAAACGAATTTTAGAATTCTTGGAGTATTTATTGTGCTTAGAGATATGTAATAAAATAAATACACACGAACGAGGCGCACAACCAATCAGCGAGAAGTGGTCAACGTGGACTAAAACGTTTGACCAATTAGAGCAACGATGATGCATTCTGACCAATGGGTGCATTTTAAGCATCCGTTATAAGAATATGGCGTGACAATTGATCGTGTTGAGAAGAAGCGACGAAGTCCAATTTCCAGTTCCAAAACACCATTTCTGTTTGATTTAATTCACAAATTGTTATCACATACTGTTCCGACTTTTGTAATGACGTGTGGCAAACAGTCTTATTAACTGATTGTCGATTGGCATTATTGACGAGTTGGCATTAGTGTCGGCCCAAGCGGAAATACGCGACGGTCGACAGAGTTCGAGCAGACGGCGTACGGACAACTTGTGTTCCGTACGCTCCGCTGAACCACCACGTGCAAATTTTACATTTCAATAAACTACATCAAACCATTATCGAAGTCTTTTCCATGATGGTCACTTCGAACCGGACACCAGTAACCTAGGCCACAACACCAAACGGACAAACCAATAGGAAAAAACGTGGTCGAGAAAAAATGGATGTCAATTAAGAAATCGGTATCGTTCCTTTGTTACTATCCATACCTTTCCAATACTAATAACATGTTTGCTTCTATTTCAGCAATATATTGATTGACGTACAGAGGTACATGACCGCGTGATTGACGCAGAAAATATATAAATAAAAACATAACCTACAAAGACGCATGGGACACAGAGGTAATCCAAAATTATCGGAACGATCACATAAACATCGTAAAGGATATTCAAGTAAGTGAATGTATTCAATCTCAGGCAATCTGTTCAAAAGGCAATCATGTGGGTAGGTCAGTTTTAAAATATGTTTTAAAGTATAACAATTAATTAACGCGATTGTATAAAATAATATCGCGCTACGAAGGAATGTTTCATCGGTCGCATCGAATTTCGTATTAAAAGTGTAAAATCAGATGTAGTGTAAAATTAGCAAAGCACGTGGAGAATTATACTTGTAGCCCCAAAGTGGATTAAATCAAGTACATACCGGTATATTCATATCGGTAGATCTTTGTTTCTTAATGTGTGTAGAAACACCCTCCCCCCCCCCCCTTCCACGATAAATGTGGAATTATACTTGTAGCCCCAAAGTGGCTTAAACCAAGTACATACCGGTATATGCATATCGGTAGATCTTTGTTTCTTAATGTGTGTAGAAACACCCTCCCCCCCCCCCCTTCCACGATAAATGTGGAATTATACTTGTAGCCCCAAAGTGGCTTAAACCAAGTACATACCGGTATATTCATAGCGGTAGATCTTTGTTTCTTAATGTGTGTAGAAACACCCTCCCCCCCCCCCCTTCCACGATAAATGTGGAATTATACTTGTAGCCCCAAAGTGGCTTAAACCAAGTACATACCGGTATATTCATATCGGTAGATCTTTGTTTCTTAATGTGTGTAGAAACACCCTCCCCCCCCCCCCCTTCCACGATAAATGTGGAATTACACTTGTAGCCCCAAAGTGGATTAAATCAAGTACATACCGGCATATTCATACATCGGTAGATCTCTTTGTTTCATAATGTGTGATGAAACAGTGGTGATTTAAAATAAATCACAAGACTTGTAGCCCCAAAGTGGTTTAAATCAAGCACCCACCAATTTAGGGTTGTTATTTCTTCCAAAATATGTTGGATAGATTCTGGTGATAATAGTTAAAGTAGAATATTAAGATTCACGGTTAATCATTGAATATTATTACCTTATCTCTACGAATAGTTCAATTGACAGCTATAGTAGAGAACAACTGTATTTATGAGACGAAATAGTGCAACTTTCTGAAACAAATGTCAAGTGCTGAAAACGAGGAAATAGAAGCTTCGACTTCCAAGTCGCATAAAGGTCGAAATCCAACTAGGGACGTAGAACCTATTAGAGACAGGTCAAGCTCTAGAATACATCAGACTCGAAGTCAGACTCAATCGATAAAAACATTAGCGAAAGAAAATAAAGTAGAAGTTACAATGACGTCAATAGAATTAAGGTATTCGGGCGCGTTTAAAAGACTACAGGAGAAAATAGACAGAATCTCCGAAATAAATGAAGGACAGTATCAATTTATTGAAAAGGCATACGACTATCTCCAAAAACTCCATTATGAGTATTTAGACAACATCACAGATATAGAGCAGGCGGATCAAATAGACGAAGAGTTCTACATAATCACAATGACAATTCAAAATCTTAAAGCAGCATTAGAGAGACAATCCATTCAAGATTGTAAACTGAAGGTAGAGCAAGCAACAATTAAATTTGCTAGAGATAAGTTACCGACGTTAACCATTCCCACATTTCAGGGAGATCCATCTGAATGGCAATCGTTTCAACAAGCTTTTAAGAATATAATAGGAAACAAAACGGAATATTCGAATGTCACGAAATTACTATATTTGCATCAATCATTACGCGGTCCCGCTTTGGCAGCTGTATCAGGTTTAGATATTAGCTCAGACAATTACGAAATAGCTTGGAGTATTTTAGACAAGCAATATAATTTACCAAGACTTAATCTCAAAACTAGGATTAACTCACTTTGTGACTTAAAATTAATCACAAGAGAATCACATATCGAATTGAGAAATCTATTGAATCAGGTAACAGTGTGTATTAAAAACATTGAATCGTTGGGTTACGCGAGAGAAATTTTAGATCCATGGGTAACATGTTTAGTTCTAAGGAAATTACCATTTAGTTTATTAAAGGACTGGGAAACATCTCTGGTTGACAGAGAAATGCCACCGTACGAGAAGTTAGAAACGTTTCTGCAGAATAGATGTAATGTATTACAATCTACTGCATCTGTAACTACGGTGAAGGAATTCCCTCATAGTCGTCAAAGAATCATGAGAACTCATGTCGCGAACAAAAACCCATCAAGTAAGGTAAACGCATGCGCATTCTGTCGAAATAATCATTTCATAGGCAAATGTGATAAATTCAAAGCAAAATCCAGTATGGAAAGAAATGAATTCGTTAAATCTAATAACATGTGTTTTAAATGTTTAAATTCATCGCATAAGATAACAAATTGCAAGTCTAACTATAATTGCTTAAGGTGCAAACAAAACCATCACACTTTGTTGCATCAGGACGATACATTTAGTTCCAATAATACGGGAAGGAAGTCAATTAATGCTCATTCTACTTATTTCTCTCAAAGGGAGATAATTTTACCCACGGTACAAGTAGACATTATAACGTCCAATGGAACGGTCGTTAAGGGTCGCACATTATTAGATTCCGGCTCACAAGTCAACTATGTTACCACATCTTTCGCTAAGAAGAATAACTTCAAGTTAGAGAAAATCTCTCAAAAAATTGTAGGTATCGCTAATCAAGAAAGTAGCATTCGTCACATCACCAAGGTGACCATAAGGTCTTCAACCACTAATTACTCAACCAAAGTGTTGTGTTTGGTATTACCAGAAATTACTGGCGAAATTCCAACTGTGAAACTGGATCAACAGTTAATTTCAATACCAGCGGGAATCAAGTTATCAGATCCCCTTTGGAATAAACCGACGCCAATCGATTTATTGCTCGGCGCCGAGATTTGCGTTCATGCTATGAAAGCAGGAACCATCCAGTTAGGAAAAGGTATGCCTATCTTAAAGGATACCGAATTCGGATGGACAATAGTTGGTCCATATCCCGAAGTAAATAATGCTCCAGGGAAGAGCCACATAGGCTTAAGTCAATTAGACAGTCACATTCAAAACTTTTGGATGATCGACCAGGTTCCTATGGTAAAACATCAATCTCTTGAGGAGAAAAGATGTGAGGAACATTTCCAAGCACACACATCACGAGATAAAAACGGTAGATTTTGTGTAGCTTTACCATATAAAAATTCCCCGGTAGTATTAGGAAGTTCATTGCACATTGCGGAGAAAAGACACAAAACTTTGGAAAGACGTTTTTTAGCCAATAATAATTTAAAAATGGAATACAATAAAGTTTTAGAAGAGTACATAAATTTAGGACATATGTCAGAGTGTGAACCTCCGGAGGCACATGAGGTTCATTGTTATTTACCTCATCACGTCGTGGTTAAGGAGTCTAGCCTTACCACTAAATATCGTGTAGTTTTTGATGCGTCCGCAAAGACAACGTCTAATATCTCACTAAATAATATTTTGATGGTGGGACCTAATGTCCAATCAGATTTGTTAAGTTTACTACTCAACTTTCGACTCCATAAATACGTGATTACTGCGGATATTAAGCAGATGTACCGACAGATTCAAATAGCAGAGAAAAATAAAAATGTACAACGAATCATTTGGCGAACAGATCCCCAGAGTAAATTCAAGCATTACAAGCTTAATACAGTAACATTCGGAACTGCTTCAGCCCCATTTTTAGCTACTAGATGTCTAAATCAGTTAGCAGAGGAGAATAGAAACAAATATCCCATCGCTAGTAAAGTGATCGAACGTGATTTTTATGTTGATGATTTGCTCACGGGAACTAATACTATTGAAGCTGGTCAATTATTAAAGGTTCAACTGGAAACCATATTATTATCAGCCGGTATGCCCTTAAGCAAATGGACATCGAACAACTCCGATATAATCACGGATGTTAAAGCTGACGATTGTTCAGATTTTAACTTCTCTAACGAATCACACAAAACTTTAGGTTTATTTTGGAAACCGCGGGAAGACGTTTTTGTATTTAAGGTTCAAACCGAAGTCGAGACTGAAAATATAACAAAAAGAAACTTTTTATCAGTAATTAGTCAGATCTTCGACCCATTAGGACTATTATCTCCATTGTTAATTAATTATAAGATATTAATGCAATCTGTCTGGCAACAAACCATTGGTTGGGATGAATTCATTCCTCAGACAATCTTCAAAAAATGGAAAGATTGTCAATTATCCAATACAGTCATGAAACTTTATAAAATTCCTAGATTGATAATACTAAATAATGTCATTAATATACAGGCACACGGATTTTGTGACGCATCCGAGAAAGCTTATGGTGCTTGTATTTATGTAAAATGTACTGATCAATTGGGAAATTCCAAATGTCATCTTGTGTGTTCTCGTTCGAGAGTCGCTCCGCTCAGTTTTGTAACTATTCCGCGTTTAGAGCTGTGCTCCGCTATGTTATTATCAAAGTTAATGAAGTCAACAATAGACCAATTAACAATTCATATTAATGAAAAATATTATTGGACGGATTCAACCGTCGCATTGCATTGGATTAGAGGAGAGTCATGTAAATGGACCACCTTCGTTGCCAATCGAGTGGCCGAAATCCAATCAATATCTCAACCCATTGAGTGGTACCATGTCTCCTCTACAGACAATCCAGCAGATTTAATTTCTCGAGGGACTCAACCATCAGAATTAAATCATAATTCGTTATGGTGGGACGGCCCTAGTTGGTTGAAATTAGACGAATCACGATGGCCTCGAAGACCTCCTGAGATCACAATAGATCTTCCAGAGAGAAGGGTAGTCACTAACGCTACCCTTGTGAGGGAAAATAATTGGATAGATAAACATTCTCATCTTCCAAGACTCCTTCGAGTTTTATCATATGTTCGTCGGCCACTAAGGAATAAACAATTAAACGTTAAAGAAAATAACGAACCGTCCGCTTTAGAATTAAAAGATGCTTTAAATAATTTGATAAGGTTATCGCAAATGGAATCATTTCCATTGGAATATCGTTTGCTGAGCAAGGGACATCCAATTCCCAGTAGCAGTAAATTAGCTAAATTGTCCCCTCTATTCCACGAGAATTTAATTTGTGTTGGAAGTAGACTTCCTCTGGGAACAACTCTATCAACGTCACCCATTATCTTGTCAAATAAGCATAAACTTACACACATGATTGTCCGAGATGCGCACTTGAAATATATTCACTTGGGTACTCAAGCCTTACTGTCGTTATTGCGGCAGACCTATTGGCCATTGGCCGGACATAATACTGTCAAAGGAGTGGTGCGTTCATGTGTCATTTGTTTCAGAAATAAACCACTGTCACACAATAGATTAATGGGATTACTCCCGCTTGAACGTACCACTGCGAATTTTCCTTTCAGTCATGTGGGGATAGATTTCGCAGGACCTTTTCCTGTGAAGAGTGGTTGCAATAAGAATTCTAAGATAATTAAGGGTTACGTTTGTGTCTTTGTGTGTTTTTCCAGTAAGGCAGTTCACTTGGAACTTGTCGGAGACTTAACGAGTTCAAATTTCTTAAATTGTTTAAGAAGATTCGTAGCCAGACGTGGCAGGCCCAATACGATATATTCCGACAATGCTACTAATTTTGTCGGTGCAAGTCGTGAACTCGTTAATTTAGTAAAATTAATTTACGAACGTCCTCATGAGGAGAAGCTACTACGGTATGTAGCCTCCGAAGGGATTCGTTGGAAGTTTAACCCGCCAAGGGCGCCTCACATGGGAGGGCTGTGGGAAGCAGCGGTTAAATCCATGAAGATTCATTTAAACAAGGTGTTAAAGGCCACCACCTTAAATTTCGAATCATTTTGTACGGTATTGACTCAAATAGAAGCTTGCATGAATTCCCGTCCTCTTAGTCCCTTGTCTTCGGATCCACTAGACCTTTTACCCCTCACACCTGGACATTTCTTAATTGGCAGATCCTTACTCGCTCTTCCAATGGAGGTTAAATATAACACTAATGTCCATGCCAATCTGCTTCAGATACAATTGACCACAGCAGCATTTTGGAAACGTTGGTCGGCGGAATATTTACATTCTTTGCAGTTACGACACAAATGGAAGAAGGACTCGAGCAACAATCTGAGTGTGGGTCAAATGGTCCTGTTAAAGGAGGAACACATGCTGCCAACCCGATGGGTCTTGGGTCGAGTCACTAAATTGTATCCCGGACCAGATGGCAGAGTTCGAGTCGTCGACGTCTTTACTGCCAGCGGAGAGTTTCGTCGGTCCAGTCATCTAGTGGCGCCATTGCCGATTCTACCACAAGGACCACTTGACAGGAAGGAAGATCAGCAAGAGGGAGGAGAAACAGCAGCTTCAATTCCGTCAACTTCGGTAGCTTAGTTTAACCCGAAGACACTACCCCCAACTCATATTACTTATTAGATGTAATCATGAGTTTAAATCATTCAATGTTAATAGTAGTACTCCGTAATTCACTTTAATTGTGTTGTGTGTATAATTTAAGCTATTTTCATTTTAACATTCGGCAGTATATATCTCCGAATTTAATCTAATCATTTTGTCTTTATAATATAAGACTTGTCTCATGTCATCACTCGGAAGGATTATATCCGAGTTTAAAATAAACTGTTCAAATTTGACAGTTAAAATTAGATTCATGATTTGTTAATGTTAGTCTCCAAGCCACACTTAATGGAGCATCTTAAATTATTTCATGTCTACTTAATTATAACCTGCCGGGAGTCATCCGCAGGTCTTATGTTTCTTGTTATGAAAACATAAGTTAACTCTTACTGTTTATAGTATTTATGTGAATCATAGAATAAGTAAATATTATAATACTGAACATTTCGATGTAACGTAGAGACATCTATAATCATAGTTCGCCTTCATTTCCTGCTTGTAGGAATGAATGAATGACTTTCCAATTTACTTTTAATTTAGCAATGTTTGTGCTACTTGTTGATGAAATCAAGTTAACTTAGGAGCATTACACTCACTAATCAAGTTTAGTTGATCGGTAATAGCTGATCTGTCTTGACAACTGTAACAGTGTCAACATTGTATTGTCTAAGTTAACATCAAGATGAGGAATGCTTAAGTTTTAAACCATATACAGTCCACTCTCTCTTCTTTAAAGTAAACTTATCTTGTAATGCTTATTCACAGCTTCAAAGGAGATTTCAAAAACTTTAATGTAAATAGAAACAACATTCACCAGAGGTATACCTATAAGTTGAAATATTACTGAACCAATAAATTGATTTTATCCTCACACTGGATGAGGCAAAGGTTTCATTATTCACCCTCTATTTAATTATTTTAAGAGCTATGATTTATTGTAAACGACTCGTCAGTAATGCTGTAACTCTGTAGAATAACTGTATTGTTCAACAGTTTTCCTATGTGGGACTATGTTCCGACTTTTGTAATGACGTGTGGCAAACAGTCTTATTAACTGATTGTCGATTGGCATTATTGACGAGTTGGCATTAGTGTCGGCCCAAGCGGAAATACGCGACGGTCGACAGAGTCACCGAGTAGACGGCGTACGGACAGCTTGTGTTCCGTACGCTCCGCTGGCCCACCACGTGCAAATTTTACATTTCAATAAACTACATCAAACCATTATCGAAGTCTTTTCCACATACTTTAATTCGATATATCCAGAATTTGGAAAAAACAGAATAAACGTATTACAGGCCACCAGTATTTTTAAATATTGTTAAACCCAAAACATTGTATTTAATTTTTCTCGAAATGAAGAAAAGTGGACTTCAGTTACTTTCAAATATAACAGCCCTCATATTGACGTTCGATTCAACACTACACGCGAATATACAATACATGAATTATATATGTAAATATATTCTAGTACATTGTATGTACAAATACTTTGTATTACATTTGTAGGTATTGCAAAAACCACTACGCTCAATATGCATATTGGTCCGACTGTTTGCTGAGCACACAACACATCGGCAATAACAATTAAAACCTACTCAACTAACGACAACGAGATCACTCTGTCGAAATACACACATACATAACAATGTCGACAATGGCCACAATGTCTGGGTTGGGGAATATTCGCAAGTTGAAACGGGCGAAATTGACCTGTACGTTAAACGTAGGTGAAACTAAACGCCGACGTTTGCGAATTGGAACGTTTCAAAGTCCCCGAAAGCCGAATGGCCACAAAGTGAACTGACCCATTGGCGGACAGAGGTCTGTGCGAAAAGGGGCTAAGCCGAAATGGGGACCTTTAATCTTTCTGCTAAAATGCGGTGCCATTTTTACACCCCTTCACAAAGTTTGTCCGGTGGAAGTTTCGGCGAAAAGTGAATCGCGTGATTATAAAGCAGACGTTGAAAGTTTCACCTTGATGTTTTTAGTCCGACGAATTTGTATTTATAATTATGTGGATTCGTTTTGAATTTTCATATATAGTATAGATTCATATATCGTAATAGACAAATTCATATGTCATAAATAAACTATTTCATTAGACAGCAGGCCAGTCGGGGAACTTTTTTCAAACAAAAAGACAAATATGTAATTAATATAATAAGGCAGAAAAAG
This sequence comes from Arctopsyche grandis, assembly GCF_051622035.1. Lineage (NCBI taxonomy): Eukaryota > Metazoa > Arthropoda > Insecta > Trichoptera > Hydropsychidae > Arctopsyche > Arctopsyche grandis. Next base: position 22,937,155 of record NC_135356.1, read on the forward strand.
TTAGCAATTACATATGTATATGCATCTATGCCAATGTGAGGATATCATCATCAACATCATCTACAGCCACTCACTATCCACTGCTGGATGAAAGCCTCTCCAACACACTACCTTTCGTCTCTGTTTTGCGCAACTCTTATCCATCTGACCCCACACATTTTCCTAATTTCGTCTCCTCATCTTCCCTGCGGTCTTCCTTTTACCCTTTTGCATTCTCTTGGGTACCATTCTAGCACTTTCTAGCACATTATAGTAGTTTCGTCCATTCTTTTAGCCACGTGGCCCGCCCATTGCCATTTCAATCTCTTCACTGTATCCACTATATTCGCTATACTTCTCACACATGTATTCCGCTTCCTGTCTTCCCTCATGCATTAAGCGTTCCATACTTCAAGTTTCAAATCCAAGTTTCACATTCATATATCATGACTGGCAAAACGCATTGATCAAAGATCTTTTTCTTCAGGCAGAGTGGCATTTTTGATTTAAAAACAACATTCGTCCGTCCAAATGCACTCCATGCTAATTTTATACGTGTCTTAATTTCTTCTTCTTTGCTGCCGGACATGTCTATTATTTGACCTGAATATAAATAATTATTTACTACTTCTACTAAGACGTATACAATTAGGAAGGAGTGCTTTTCGGCGAATGAACGCCGATTTCAAATCTAAAATACTACTGAAGTAAGAGATCATCGATCAATGAGTTTTCGCATGGATGTGAAATTTGAGCATTGGACAAAATCGAACACACTCAGAGATGTATGGAATTGCATAATGAGGAAAGACAGTGGGTGATATAATTTGAATTCGACATGAAGTTTGGGACACTATTAAAAAACCATAAAACAGAGATTGTTTCGAAATTTATGAAAAATAAATAATACTTCAAAAAAAATTCAAAGACTATATTTAATATTTATTAAAATTATGAATACATTCAAAAGACTATTTTCTTCAGCGAATATTCTTTATAAAAACCAATGACATTTTTAATTTTCATTATTTCACATTGATTTCTGTTTTACTATCTATTCCTGTATATTCTTTTAATATATAGGTAGATCTTGCTCTTTTCTTATTAGGAATATTCCCCTTCATATTGATCCATTTTGTTGTACCTATTCTTGTTTTATATTCTATTGTAGTCCCTATTGCTTGCTTGCTTTATATTTCTATTATTTTGAAATATTTACAGTAAAATTTTTTTAATATAAAGTACGTAAGTTGTTGATATTATTAATTTATTTATGGCTTACGTATATATTTTATATTTTTTTTAGACGGTAAAAGTAATTGTCAGCGTCATGATATGGACAACTAAACTTACAGTAATATTATTAAAACTTACAGTAATATTATGCATTGAATTGTGTACAAATATTGTAATAATATTATATATGTAGATACATAAGAAATAATAAAAAAAAATACAGAAATTATTTTATATCTTTACAATGTTATAAACACATTGCACGAATACGAAAGCAACATCGAATAGCAAGCTACATCGGATCGACTATATATGGTCATTATTTTTAATATTCCATATATCCCATATCTCCCACTATTCATAGCTTTCTTATTATATTTGTTTATTTTATTTCATCAGTTATGTTATGTACTTTGTAATGTTGTTTGTTTCTGTTTGTAAAAATGAATAATATCAGCCTTTTCCAAACACAATTAAACTAAAAATGTAACGTCTAAAAGTAACACTTAACCGAATCCATTTTGGTACATGCAAGCGTAATTATTTCAAACTGATACAACACCGCAAAAAGTACGCTGCAGCACCACCGCGAATACCCGATAAAACAAGCATAAAAAAGCTTCCGCTCGCATCAATTAATTAACGAATAATTATAATCACTTTCTGGAAACTTTTCGAAAGGCTCACGTACAAATTTGCGAGTACATAGATGTATATAATAATAACCTGAAAGGGGTTTCCGCATGAAATGCGATAGAGTTATTAATTAAAAACTCTTGAAATGTATATTTTCAACAGGCGACCTTTGGCGCTACGCTTTTAGCGTTAAATTTCCCAGTCGGAGCTTTTTTGTCGCGAAACTTTCGGAAAAGCTCAACCAAACCTCCCCCTCTCGACCCACCTCCTTCGCCCGCATGTTAGACTGAAAGGGGCGGCCGGAAAGGTAAAGGGAGTGCTGCTGCAACCTGTTACGGGACCTGGTCAACTCAAATAACCAGACGAGGGAAAAAGAGAAGTAGCAGAGGAGGAGGACGGGGTGTTTGGGAAATCCCTCTGTCCCCTCATCCCCCTTCTCCAATTTTCTCCCACATTCGGAGGGTCTCAACGGCGGCCGCAAGAACAAAAGGGGACACCGTGTAATTTTGAGTCGACCCCACTCCGAGTGGGTGAGCCCCCCCCCTCTGTCCCCTCTTTTGTGAAATATGTTGTATTTCACGGTGAATTTAAATATTCTCCTCCTCTTCAAAGGACACGAAAGTTATTTTTTTATTATTATTCGCGGGCGTTTTCCCTTTCTTCTCCTATTTCCTATTTAACAATATTATTCCTGCTTCCATTTTTCAAGCATGAACGCAAAAAGGGACTTTCGATGCGACACGGCCCCCTGCTCCTGGCCCTGCGGGCCTACCACAAAGGACTATTTACTTTTTATAATATACACCTTGTTCCTTTTGATGTATTGTTTCTATTTAAAGTACCGGTTCATTGGCAATTTATCTCAATTATGCGCATCTCTCTAAATTGCTTTTTGAGAGATATTAATTATTTTGCTTTTATAACACGGACACAGTAAAAATACTGATCGGCAATTTGTTCTAGTATATGTACATATATTTATTATAGTATAGCTCAGTGGTAGCGATAATGCTAACCACCGGGAGGTCCCGAACTCAAGCCCTGATTTGACCTCGATTAAAAAAATATCTGAGTACTTCTGCAGTGCTGCTGGTCAGACTTGGATGACTCCAAGTCAATCGTTAGCTATCAGAGTTTGCCACAATTTATCAGATTACATTGTTGAAACGGTTCCTTATCTAATTGGCAAACCAACCTACTAACCACCTGTTTTTCACCACTAGGGATTGCAATTTACCGTCAAATTTCATAAATCGGTAAACGGCAAATGGAAAAAAACTGTTTCGTGGATTACATAACTATATGTGGCTACTTTTCCTCAAAACGTTAACCTAGATTGAATCGTAAATAATTAAAAATCAGGTGATAAATATGTAAATGTATTAAAGTAAATTCGTAACAATAAACAAATATAATTTTTGAATTTTTATTTTTTATTCTTAGCCAATCATATTTATTTATTTAAAGTTTGGACGGCTTAAAATTTTGGATCATAATCGAAACAACCGCCTGATCGCATTTATTTCGATGTGGTTGGTCTGTGATGTCGGTAAATTTATCAACTTGAAATTGCCACAAATAATACTGAAAATAAACAAATTCCAAGCTAGGTTGCTTCCACAATCCACAATACGCCATCGATTTTTAGTGTAATAATATGCCCGTATATACTAAATTCGCAATGACATAGTTACCGGTAAATTAAAAATATCGGTATACACCGATGGGTAAATTTCGATGATTTACCAGTAAACCGGCATACCGGTATTACAATCTCTAGTCACCACTATTTGAATATGATTTCCAAAGTGATAAACTATAAAATTTATATATAATATGAACGTAATAAGTTTAAAAATATACGCTTCAGGCAATATGTTGAGGCAGCAATAAGTTTAAAACTACAAATAGGTGTAGTTTGAGGCGCTATATGACTCCAGGTCGATCGTTTCCTATCTAATTTATCTGATTTAATTGTTGAAACGATTCCAAACAAATCGGAAACCTAAACTCATTTATCACGATTATTTGAATATAATTTCAAAATTTATAATAATAACGTTATAAATTTATATATATGTAGTAAATATGTACAAATTTGGCCATAGGTGTTAACCTTGGGGAAATGTCAACATGGTAAATATATTTTTTTTTACAGTAATAATTTAATCGTTATACGTTTTTTGACTCTTGCAGTTGTACATATGTACCTCTTATATTAGAAATACTTTTGTAATTTACTCGTAGCTCGTACGTATTTAAATCTTTACTAAACATAGCTACATATGCTTAATATAACAATCAATAGCTGCCATTTCATCTATTTGTTATTATTACATTCAACATAAAATTAGTTGAAAATTTTCAACTGGGTTTTCATCTTGGGGTTTTCCGGTGAGTTTATATTGTACGTATATGATTCATTTTTGTATCATAATAGGAAAAATATTCCTAAATATTATTCAGGGGAAAACAAGCACAATGATAGTTTCAATCAATCTATTTTGGCATTGTTTCTACGGACGTGTATGCTATTTTGAATCGAAAATATGTATCTTCACGTTGAACGGCATCCTGCGGTAAATACGGGTATCGTTTGTTGAAAGGTAGTTTTGTTTATTTATGACCGCAGACAGCGAGTCAAAATAGCGTGTATTGTGAAGGGATTGTATTTGTAAAACTGCATACTTTTTACATACCTCCTTTACGTTTCACTTACGATTACAATTCAGGAAAAAGTTCGTTCTCATACTTTTCCATATTGCTCATTTTGGTCATCAATATAAGTAAATGGAGCCTCCGCCATTACGATGGTGCAAATACATATATCGTGTAAGACGCGTTTGTAATTTGCCCGCCGACATTCTATTTGACGTTTACGGTTGACGTTTGTTTGTTAGTTTTAAACATAGATGGCGATAGTAAAAAAAAAAAAATATTGGTGTTTTTAATCAAAATAATAATTTTATTAACAGATTCAATGAATATGTTACATTGAAAAATCGTAGCTCAATGGTATTTTTTCAATTTTGATATAAATATCCTAAAAATTTCATATATGTAATAGTAATATTTTTAAAATAAGACATGTGTTTCATTTTTAAAACCAATATCGGAGCTTTATACACACATATGTATATATGTATATAAAATAGCATACAAGGAACTGGTGGAAAGTGTGTTTTTTTTTGTCGTGTTTCGATTGGACGAATCTTGCGGTTGTTTGGAACTTTTATTGAAAACGGAGGAAAAGAAAAAAAAAACAGGTGGATTATTAAGTTTTCCCAGCCACAAATACATTTTCTAGTGTTGAAAACATATAACGGTGAAAATGAAAGGTTTTGTTGTCAGTTCAAAACCTTTTGTTGTACACATACAAGTTAATATATAATACAATATGTAGATACTGTCTTAACGTATATAAAATGCTGAAGTGCAATTTATAAACGTGTTAATTTGATTTCAGTTTATGTTTAGTATTAAATAAAATATTCAAATATATTTTGATTGACTTTTGATATTGAGAAAATTGTGCAATATAAGGAATTCGAACGCAATTTCATATATCACGTTATACAATTTAATATATTTGTTGAGAAAATCGCATCCATTTACATATATAAATACTTTTAAATGTTTTATTTTCTCACATACAAAAGAAATACATTTATTTATACATGAGTGAACGATAGTCTCATAGGGATCAGCGTTTTTCCACAAGGACAAAAAACTTTGAAGCAGTACCTACATACATTTCAAAAGGTTTTTCCTTTTGATCTTTTTTTTTTGAGTTTTTTTTTGTGATTGAGAAGTTTTTGCTCAATGCTCAAATGGTGAACAGGCCCTTCAGAATTGTTCGGATCTATTTTGTGGAATATCGAAAGGATATCAACCGACAATAAACGGTTCATCGAAGGAAAGTGAATTAGACTGAAAGAACCTAATATACATATGTACATGTATATATTATATATAATGTATACATACAAACAGACATACATATTGTATATAATACAAAATAAATTTTGTTTTCATATACATTTTAAAGCTATTATGGTATCGAAATGATTGAAATAACTTTTTCTTTTATATCTTACTTACATAAATAATTCTCAGTTGAATTTCTGAATAAAAATGTTGACAAAATTTTTCGGTTTTCTGTTTGGATTTGCCTTTGTGCGATTAATATTTGACGATCATAACAATAACGTATCAGATAAAACCCACATATTATCACCGAAGACTCGGTTCGAGCAAACGCCTTAGCCCATTAAGCTTCTGCGTGGTTATATTTTTCCCCACATTGTATAAATAATATTACACGCCTTCAGCGAAGCGTTTTATTTATTCTAATATAATATATGATATATTTTAACCGTTAATTTCGCAGCCACCCTCTTTGAACTCGCTAATCTTTATTACCGATCTTAATAATACAGCATACCCGTAAAATAATGAACGATGTCTATTTCATTTAAGAGTTTGCAACCCCCAGAAACTCCCTCTGCCACCCCCTTGAACGCTGAGTAGCCGGAGGGTGGCTATTTATTTTCCTCTTTATGTCCCCTACTTATATTCAATTATCTGAATAAGTAAGTGTTTACTTAAGGCGATGAGATGCCTTCACTCTTTTCATAATTTAATTATTATGTATTCTACTAAAACGGTTTTCGGTATGAGAAAGATTTTTGACAGCATGGAAAAGATCATGTTGACTTATAGAGTCAATATTATTAATACAAAGGTTACTACAAAAAAATAATATTAAACAATAATTTAATACAAAATGTTATTTTAATGCAATATAAACATATATGTATATCTACATATGTATATTATACATACACATATCACAATATATGTGTCCTATTACCCAAAGATAAACGATGACAAAAATGTTATAAGAAAATAAGAAAAATCTGACATGTGCGATTTCAATGCCAAATTATGTAGAACATACAAACGTCAAATATTAAAGTGAAATATTTATTTATGAAATTTGAGGTATGTGAAGAATGACTGACTGAATTCAGTCGATTAATAAATTAGTAGGAAAAAATGTTTTCAATTTTCAAAATAAAGATTATCGACACGAAAAATTCCATAAGATATTAAATGGTAAGAAAATTCAAAGCCAGAATATCTCCATCCTGATGAGCCAAATAGTTTAAATTTGTATTTAAATATATACGCGTTAAAATCTATTCAAGATTAGTTATTCATTGAGATTATACTCAGCACAAGGCTTCAAGTGATTCTTAAAAGGTATAAAAAACTGAAGCGAAGTTGAGAGCAATGAGCTTGTACAGCTTGTTGTGAAATAAATTACGCAGCAACTCACAAATAAAATAACTACAGATTCATAAAATAGATGTTAATTTAATATAATCACTGAAAACAGAGTAAGAGAGAGCTGAAGATGCTAAAGTTGAAGGCTATTATAGTGAAACCGAGAAATTTTCATACAATACAAAACATCTAAGACGAAACAGGATTAAGTGCTTTATTTCGAAAGCGATAGATTTCCTTAGATTGAATATAAATATTGAAATTCCGAAAGAAATACAACTGGCAAAAGTTAATAACCAGATAAATTTAATGATCGTTTTCATTTGCACAACAAACAAACAGCTGCTTAACCGTAGCTTATGCAGATGGATGAACCACTTGGAAAATACTTAAATGGAATACATAATAATAATATATAAAAACGGAAGGGAAGTGGGTAAATACCTTTCCAAATCTACCCGTTTAAATATCTATACATATATATATATATATATATATATATATATATATATATATACATATAAAACACAATGAAATGACGTAAACGCGTCGAAATATGACGCATTTAAGATACAGAAAAGACTCAGATTTTGTATAAAAAGTCAACAATGCAATAAACAGGAAACCACCCGACCCAAATGAAACATTTGAAATGAGGTGTTGCCGATGAATGCTGAGAAACACGTCGGAAACGATGAGATATGTAAAGAGATGGAGCTTTTGAATATCTGACATGATGTTGAAAGTCAGAAAAAAAATCGAATACTTTTAGTAATATAAAAAGTATTACAATACATATTGAATGACAGGTCCGAGAATATAATATCCTCCACGATAGAAGCCTGCAGACTGAGGATGGAAATTTCCGCCAGGAAAAATGAATTCCATGCCGGAAATGACGCACTGTCAAGATCATGCTTTGTGTATGAAGATAATTATCGAAGTCATCCGAGGGACGCGCTATGCGGTCAAGAGCCCGGCGCCGTCCGGGGAAATATAATTTTCTTCCGAGAATTAAAGTTCCGCACACGAAAACTTTGCATATTATGTCGCATCCCCTTCCCTCTCTCGTTCGAGCTATAACGTACTGGTTGTGTGTTATGGGACAAAGTTTAGTTGCTCTTAATGTTGTGCATAGTTGAGAGCGTTGATTAAGTGGAATTTTCACTGAGAAAATGGAGTTCGAAGGGGGACATTGGCGTGCTTTAGAAATCGGGGAATCTTCAACTTGGAAAAAAATTACGGTCTCGAGTCAAAAGTGCTCAAAGTTCAAAACCAAACTTGACGAAAGTAGATTGTGGTTAAACTTCTTAAAACTCACACCACAAAACGAAATCATTTAATATCATAGCATGGCATACGATTAATATCGGAAACTCACTCATATGGCCTTAAACGCATACGCTGAATTTTTATTAAAACTTAATTTTAATAAAATGCCGTCAACACAGCGTGTGTTTTTAAATTCTCAAAAATAATTAAAAGACTTAGTTTCAAACTCCCATTCATTGATACCAGAATTTTTATCCAAAATATGGATAAATAAAATTTTAAAGTAAGGATTCCTAACCGATCGACCGGTCGGTCGCGAAACTACATTTGGTCGATCTCAATTACGATTATGCATTTTGAAAATAATAATGATTTCCATATTTTAAGATAAAATCTTAACAATAATTAATTCTTTAATTTCGTTTTGGAGAAGAAAATTTAAAATTATTTTGGAAGAAGTTGACACATTTGCTGATTCACAATGAAGTAAGGTGGTTGAGCAAAAGATATCTTTTTGTTAGGTTTCAAGAGTTACTGCCTAAAATAAAAACATTTTAAATATTATCTCCAGAAAACAAATGGCTTTTTAAAGAAATAACCAATTGGATTAATTTAACAAGAGACTTATGAGTATCATAAAATTTGCAACTACTTATCATCACCTTCGAATATGAATGTAAATAATGTCTTACAAAAACCATCGCAATGATTTTTCCAATGGATATAGGACATGTAAAATTACAGTTGATTAAATAGCAAAATGAAGTCATCTTGACACGATTGAAATATTTTTATAAATGGAATGTATTGAATCTAGAAAAATACTCATATAAACAGGACGTTTATGACATATTCATAAAAATAAATACGAAAATTAAAAATGTTTATTTTTAGCTTCTAAGAACTACAAAAAAGCAAAAAAAATTAAGATTATTATTACAAGTCGACCGCCATGAAAATTAAGATGAAAAGTAGCTCCTAGCCTTATAAGGATTGGGTACCCTTGGTTGAAGGGTTGAATTTATTTTCCAAGGAATTCAATTATAATATTCCAAAATAATAATATTCAAGATAAATCCCCAGATATTGAAATTGACTGGTTTCTTCTCGAGTAGCAAGCTTCTCAAATTAAATCTTTCATTCAATTTAATAACACAATGATCTATTCGATAGATATTTTTGATTAATTTAAAATATATTGAAATGTACATACGCAGTTTCAGAAACGTAATAATTTATACGGTCGAAGACAAAAGACTGTAAAGAAACTGTATTTAATGTACTCAATTTAATTGATAAAAAGGCTTAGGAGCTAAATTTAATTTACCAAACCAATTATTTTGCAAAAATACGCGGACTCTCATAGAAAGTTTTCTGAAAATTCGGGCGTTCTATAATGAATTAAAACTGTCAAATTTCAAAAACAAACGATTATATACATGCGTATGAAGGCTGTCTGGAAATTCTGCCATCATTTGATATTCAATATGATGACTAGAATTTACACAGAAATACACATTGGAGGGAAGCGTTTAGTTTTTTGTGAAAAAAAAAGGATACGAATAAATAGGCTAAGAGCCTTTGAATGTTCTGTTATTGAGGTTTGATTTAGTTTTGTGAATGATGTTTCCCTCGGGAACGACTCGACTTTTCAAAGTGATCGACGTAACGCTAGGAAGAGACATTTTAAGATACCGTGTCTTATATTTGCAAACGTATTGCGGCTTTTATTTGATTTGGTCACATTCGAATAGTTTTCCATGCATAACAAAAGTCTGAAGTATATAATGTTTAAAAATATAATTAAATTTGAACAATAAGTGAATAATAGCACGCTATATGTATACCCAAAAGTATGACTCAGTGCTTGCGTTTACGCTTAACACAGAGAGGTTAGCGGGTTCGATTCCGTGCTAATCTTTAATACTGCTGGTTAGACTTGGATGTTTGTGACTGTAAGTCGATCGTTTCTTATCAGAGTTTGTCAATTTATCTGATTTCATTGTTGAAACGGTTCCTCCATCAAATTACCAAAAATCATCGTACACGCTGTCACAAATATCTGAATTTGATTTATGTGCAATATGTAAAAATCAATGTACAAGTCTAAATCCATAGATATCTCTATGGATTTATTCATTAATTAATCAATTGTTAATTTAGTATCCTTCACCCTCTCGAAATACAGAGATTTATGTAATAAAAATGCTTTAATGTTTGTAATTAATTGTCTAGGAAGGCGCATTGGGATCTACCTGATAGGCCTTCCTGGTATATATCTTTGTAAAAATAAAATAAAATAGAAATAAAGTGATAATCATTCAACTACATATAGGCTTTTAAAATTCATAGTTGAAATCCGATAATCGAGTGTTATATACATAGGTGTGGCAATGAAAAGTCACACTTAATATCTCATTGGGAATACAATCAAATGAGTTTACGACATATGTAAACCATTGCGTTTGGAATTCGAAAGCTGAAGCTGAAGATTGTCCACTGGTGTGGCACAATTTTTTTAATGTAAAATAAAAAAAATTAAATATATCTATATGTATATTTTGGTTGTATCATTATTTAAAAAAAATTGTAAATATACATATGTATGTCCATAAATTATTCAACCAATAGGTATATAGTTATATGTATATATGTAGTATTCACATTTAGTACAAGACAGCTTCCAAGTTTTAAGCAAGTCCACGCTTTGACCGCAAGCTTAGGGGATGTAGTGCGTATGGCGAAGATGGGTGTGGGGGTTGGACGCATTTAATTTTGTTTGGGGCCACGGGTCATTAGTCTCAACGCGACAGCCACGAGGACCCCCTTTTTTAGATGGAGGTGGCAGCAGGGGGTTAGAGGTTTTCCAGGCGGGGAGGGGAGGTTGGAATTAAAATATCCACGGCCATAAATAATGTCCATGAACGACAAGAGCACCTGCGTCCTCTAATGTTTCTTTGGCCGCAAAGCTCGTACTCTCGCCGAGCTTCCAGAAGGCTCGAGTGAAAGTGGCGTTATGCTGCTCGAGAGCTGGCCCGCTAGACAACCTAATGTATAATTCAAGGAAAAGCCGATCGAAAACTGTGGAAAGTGTATTCCACCGTGGAAAAGTGGACTCAGCCTCGAATCGAACGGAAGTTTTGAGCAAAGGTGTTGGGTTCGGGAAGTGCATTTAACATGAAACTTTAATTCGATACGTGCTTATGAAGATGTGCATTGAACCGATTCGCATAGGTAACATTGGATTTAGATGATACGATATTTTTGCATATTTGCTGTTTATAAAATTGTATATACAAATGTAGAAAATGATCGAGGAAATACCTTTGAACAACGGTGACGAATTTATGTGAGAATTTCATTGGTTTCATTTTATTTTTTATTAAAACCCACTTATAAATATCCTTTATAAAATAAAATAATTACCAGAGCTGTGGAGTCGCATTAAAATTTACCGACTAATATTATCGAAATATGATAATATTATAAATAATAACAAAAAAAAATCAAATTCTTAAAAAAATGATCACTACATAAACAACTAGGTATTATAATATATATATTATAAATGTATTGTGAACATAATAAACAATAAAAAGCATTTCAAAATTAAAATATTAACCTAACCTCTAAAAACAAGTCTTATGATGTTTATTTAACCTATAATTGCATTTTGCATAGTAGCTAAACGGCGCAACATTCGAATACTTTTTATTTTAGTCAGAGCTTATTAACAAAATTTTATATGAGATGGTGTAAAAAAATGTTATTAATACTAATTGCTAGAATAACAATTATTTAGCGTGTAAAGTATCGAGTGAATGGCGTAAAAGCCATTGTGATTATCCAGCTGTCATCACGTCGATCTGACAGAAATTTCAATGATTTTGTTAAAGGTTAAATTATTCTAGATCAATGTCTTTTGCTTACTTTAATCACAGCTAATTAGCACATATTGGTAAAATATAAATGCAATCGGAACACAAAAAGTGGTTCAAAATCAGCCTACAAATTTTACGGAGCAAATAAACATCTAGTGGAACTAATAAAAAGCTTATAAAAATCGTAAGCGCAAATGATAGATGTTATCCTAAAATTGATGCATTACAATACATATGTTTATGCGATAAAATATATGAATTTATATTTAAACTTTGATATATTAATGTTTACCATTCATATGTACCTATGTGTCATACATACATACATATGTACATATGCGGTTATGTATGCATTTCGAGCACATGTACGGCGAGCCGCAGTTTGGGGGACATCTGGTCAGTTTACCACAGTTTACCGAGGATTCGGATGTACACTGGAGCGTGGAGAGAATGTGAAGAAGGAGACGAGAAAGCGAAGAAGGGGATGAGAGTAGGAAGTGTTTAGGGGTTGACGTGTTTCTTTCTATCCCGTTAATTTAACATCTGTGCCTGTATTTCGCGTTTGTCACGATGACATAAACAGAAGGGAAATTCTCCTTTTCCCCCATCGGAAAGCTTTCACTGTAATAATTTTCATATAAAAGGTGAATCGAGTCGAGAGAAGGACGTTTAAAAAGTGTAGATAAGCGCATAAAAATATACTCAAATGTCATTAAGCGAAACCTAATCTTCAGCTGAAGTACGTTTTGAAGCACCCTTGTTTAAAAAGCGAAAACGTTGAGGAGAAAAATGTCGCCCATTTGACACGACCCTATCAAAATGACACTTGAATTATAAAATAAAATTAAAAAAGAATGTATACATTTTTTTTTGTACTAAAATTTGTAATTAATCAAAATGAATTGTGAAAAATTATGTAAACTTTCGAACAATGGCAAATATTGATCTATTTTTTTCTATATGTCGATATATTAAATAAATAATTACGAAATGCAATGAATTGATTAATTATATATGTACATAAATATACTCGTACATAATATAAATTGATTAAATGACCGCACGAATTTTCTGAAAACTCTCTATGACAGTCCAAAAAATCAAATAATTATAAAAAGCTTTTAAAAATCATGATGATCTTTTTAATTATTTGATTTTTTTCTCATTTCGTAGACATGGATTAAATTAATCAAAAGTGTTATGTATTTAATGGGAAATATTGAAAAATATTTCGAGTACTAAAATATTAATAAGGAATATATATGTATGTATATATATAATATTAATTTTAATATTATAATATTAAAGATAATCCATAATTCTCTGTACAAATATTTTAAATAAATTTAGCTTCTGATAAGACTATTTTTACATACCTCCTTAAAAGTTAAATCACTAAATATATTAAATCATAATAAATTTTAACTCATTATGGACCGCCCGAATTTTTCGAAAACTTTATGGGAGTTCGCGTATTTTTCGCAATGTAATGGTAAAAAAATAAGTTCACCTAACTTGACCTAACCTAAACCTTTCTATCAAATCAAAATTGCAGTTTAAAGTTTTACAACTTTTTACAGTCTTGTCTTCCACTGTATGAAGTATCAGATCGGTAGTTTTAAAATTGTGGTAATTGCTGTATTCAATTTTATATAAAACTACCGTGTTTTTACCGGGCTTCGCTCAGTATTTGTAATATAAACCACTTAAACATGGTCAATCTAATAGTAAACATTTTATTAAATTTATTTGAATAGTTTTATTTTATTTAAATTTATTTGAATATTCATTTATTTTTTTACCCAAACAAACATACATACATACATATGTACATACAGAGTCTATTTCGAAATTATATATTATATTTAAATATATTTTCACGTATGTAATAAACGATATCTATCTTATAGATCATTTTTTAATTCATTTGAATGAAATATTCAATTTGAGAAATGTGTATGCTAAGCGAGAAAAAACCAATCAATTCGATATTTTGGATAAATATACAATACTAGTACTATATTTATGATTGGAAATATAAAACAAAATTATTTGAATAGTTTGCATGAGTTTGCATGTATCTTGCATGAGTTTGGAGGATTTAGAAATACACACGCAGTGTGAATGAAGTTTTATATAGTCACATAGTCGGCTCACATTCCACAGTGAGTTCACAGTATAGACCCATAGTGAGTTCACATTCCATAATAAAATCGCGTCAATATATCCATTCATATTTTTCATTTTCCACAGATTCGCTTTATTGAATATTTACATACATACATATATGGCAATAATAGTACCAGTTCTGATATAATGAAATATTTTATATAAAGATACATACATACACATATATGTAATAGTATTCTATGACAGAATCACTAATAACCATATTAACACACTTGTGAAGAGTCTCGGTGATTACAACAAAATGTCTATACCCTTCAGGTATGAACACAGATTACCTTAACACAATCTGCTTTAGGTCATCGACTTTATTAGATGCATTATGAGCTTTATAAGAATTGTAAATAGGTTTTTGAGCTCTTTTTCCTATTACGCTGTACATATTAACATTAGAATAATATAATACTATGATTACTAATTAAACTAAATTGTAAAATAGAAAATGATCAGTAGATCAGTAGCTATTAAAATATATATAAGATGTATTGTGAACATAATTTCGTAATAATAAAAAGCATTTAAAAATGAAAAACAAAAAAATATAATAGGATGATATTGAAATATTTAATCCTATCTATAATTCTTCACCGAAATGATCGAATGTCGTCTCAAAAAACTTACACTTATGTATAATCTAATGACTGTTTGTAACTAAACATTGGAATAAAGCGGAGAAATCTATATTACTGCAATATTAGTATTACATCGTTAATATATCATACTCGTACGTACGCAGTGGGTAAAAATGTATTACGAAATCATACATCAAAGTCAGTTTTAAGTTTTCGGTTCGGTTTTGCGCCTTGCCGTACTACGAAAATTTATTTACTCGAAGAGAATGCAACATTTCGAATGCGGAATTGGAATTCGTCTCGGAAAAGCGCACCGCTCCGGAAAAACTGGAAACGAGTTTCTTCGAACCGGAAGCAAAACGAATGCCGCAAGTGTCTAACACATACATACAACATATATCTATGTATATGTACAATGATATGGATCGGAGTCTGCGGAAAAGAGTAAAAATATCCATCACTCACGTACGAGTATAGTAAATCGCTCTCTATTGGAAAAGCGGTAGTGTTTACTATGAATAAGCCACAAGTAGTATATGTACATATATACATTAGATTACTTATTTGCTCAATTGATTAAGATACGGATTTGCACGACGATCTCTGAATAAGTTTACCTTTATATTATAATTATTTATTTTTAATAAAAATATACCAGAGTGTCTTCACAGGTTACCTCAATATGACACTGTGGCCAGATAATATTATATTTACAAAGAATAATACACATTATATAATATGTATATAATCAGACGTAAATACATATAAAATATATAAAAAAACAACACATTTCATTTTATTTTACGAAACATTAATAACAATCTTCACACGCTATCCAAATATTTAACCAAAAAAGAAATAGAAAACAGTAAAAATTAAAAATTAAACAAAATTTATTAGGTTTAAATTGAACTAAGAGTGAAAAAGTGGATAGACTGTTTTGTGAAGTACTGAAAATAATATATGTTTTTAATGGAATCGAATATCGAGAATAATTCGAAATTTATTTCATAAAAATTGAGACTGAAAAAATTAACTGTTATAATTGCTTAACTGTTTGGCCTGTGAGTTGTGCAGGGGTGGTAAAAAGACGTGTATGCTTAGTTAGCTGTCATCACTTCAATCTGACACAAGATTCCGATGTAATTTTAATGAGTTCGTTGGTGATTAAACTACTCAATGTTAACTAACCGCATTAACATATTAAATCGATGATAAGATATGTCGGTAAGATATTAAATCGACCTGAAGAGTGGAAGTGGCTAAAAATCAGATCACAATTTTTTGACGGGCAGAAATCTCACTGAACTAGCAAGAGTGAAGCTAATAAAAAGCTTGTAAATAGACGATCATTACTCGATCAAATTCAAACTTACATACATATACATATGAACAGATAAAAAATCCTTCCGGTATTTAAGCTTTTTAGTTTGAGCTTATTGTATGAATAGAATTAGTCTTTTCTATAAAGTGCTTTTCTATGCCTAGCCGTTGACGTGCTGTGTTGGATAATATAAATAGACAATTAATAGGATACAAAAATTGATGATTTTTGTATTTTATATTATGGTTAATTTGGTCAATTGTGTATGTCGGGCTGATAATTCAAAACCACTATAAAACAACAACTCTGGCATTTTCGATTTAAATACATTTCAAAAATTTAAAACACTATTTCACATTATTAATTGCAACCCACGTGTGATAATCCACAATGAAAGTAAGCCGCGTATGTCAGGGTGGTAGTTGGGGGGGTTGAAAAAAAAACGCAGAAAATACTCGCGGCTCACTAGATCCTCCCAAGGGGGTGGTTGTTGTGGATTGCCGCTTTTTATGATATATAACCCGGGCACGGGGCGGGTATTAGCCGGTGGAAACTAATCGCTAAACGGGGCGTTGGCAAGAGGTTGCAGGGGTGAGGGGGTTAGTACGGTACGTTTAAATAATTTAAGCTTAGGAAAGACATAAATTTGAACGGGGGGCTAAACTACGCGCGTTCGCGAAAATGAGGGTCGTCCGAGTGAAATCCGCGGTTTAAAACCGCAAACCGCTCGCATTAAGTCCACTGCACGCGAATCTGTCCCCTAATTTATCACGCTCGTAAATAAATTTGCCGAAAAAAATACGCATATGTATATGTGTAGGTATATGCATATGTATATACAAATAAATAATGATAAAATATTCCAAACAAAAAACACATTAAAAAATATATCACACAAGATTCTGTACAGGCTTGTATGTATCATGTTTCAGTTTTTATAAACCGAATATAATACTGGTTATTGTGCGCGTTGATATTTCATCGAATGATTTTGGAAAGGAATTGATACATAAACCTCATTTTAGGCTATTGTCGCTATTTCATTTCGAATCGTCCCTCACCCCATCCCCCGCACTGCCATTCTAAAAATCTCCATACTTGTTCATGCAAAAAAAAAACATATATACATCCTGCCGTTTTTTTTTATATATATGTACATATATATATACATATGTACATATTTTATATTTTAATAGAATTAAAACATTGAAGGACGGAGCGTCGAGATCGAATGAGTGTCCCGAACCGGGTCGAGTAAGACTCCAGTATTTTTTAAATAAAATACAGCTTTTCTCAATACAAATGGGTTCAATATATATCTTATTATTCATTTTATACGTCAACATAAAAAGTTTTAGTCCTATAGCACGTTTTTGACTATTTTTGTATTAAAAAATAACGACAAGCATCAACACGCAAACGCACATAGGTAAGGCCAAAAGGCGACTGCATTACTCAATAGCCACGCGCCAAGAGCGACGAAAACAATAGCTTACGACAATATAGCTGTCTCGTTCTTTCGCATTGATTCATCGATCAACAAGAATATGCAAGTGAACAGTAAAAAACACGACTTATCGCTACCGCCTTTAAATCATTACTTTGGAACGTAGAAATGTATAAATTTTTTTTTTACAATGTATTCCTTTTCTAAATCATACAAAATCTATTAAAATAAATTTCTTGTAGTTCATTCTAGGAATACAAGAAGTATAGGGTGTATAGCTTTGAAAACCATATATGTAGTTATTACGAAAAACGTAAAAATTGGGGTGCTTGCATACCCCGCTTCGGTGAGGGAGGGTTAAAAGGACTGCATTCAATTTAACTGTTTTAAAGTCTGTTTACATAGTGGCACAGTACATACCAGCAATTGCGCGTAAACAGCAATACGAAAAATATCCTTTAGTACATTTTATATGGACACATTCATATGTTCCGTAATATGTACGTGGCGTAGACTAAACAGCAGTACCCGACACGGTCTATTCATATTATACAGCAGTACATGTCAGCGAAACGTATCAGGCAAAACTGGTTTTCCTTGGCTACTGTGGAAATATTCACGCATTAATTATACGCAAATCTACAGTTTTCAACTTAATATCAAAACGTTAAACATGTCATGTTGCCATAACTTTCAATTTTTAATTACATTTTTCCACGATGCCATTACGGGTTGCCCCAGATCGACACTTATGATATTAAACTTGTTCATATATAAATTTATAGATTATAAGTTTTAAATCATATTCAAAAAGTGATGACTTATAGGGTAGGGGGGTTTTGTTGATTTGATAAGGAGCCGTTTCAACAATGAAACCAGATGAAGTGGCAAACTCTGATAGGAAATGATCGAATGGAGTCACAAATATACAAGTCTGACCAGTAGCATTACAGAAAACTAGAAATAAATTCTTTTCAATCGAGGTCAACCCAGAGCTTGAACCCGGGTACCTCTCGGTGATCAATATTAACGCAACCACCGAGCCATGAACAATGTATCTTAGACTGGTTTTGGAAAGGCTTGAGTCTACAATGTCACATCTTTAATTATACATATAATATACATAAGTAGAATCACCAAATTTTGGTCTAAGCTGAAAATAAAACTAGCATTTGAGAAATTTTCATGCAAAACTGCCTTTTTACACACGATTTTAGAATTATACCGAATCAATTTATACATACAATAATGTATGTAACATTGGACTTAAAATTATGCATCATATCATGTTTCATTTATCCAGAAATATGATACACACATTCAATTTTATGTACATACATATATATAAATGTAAAGAAAATCAAAATCTACTCATTATAAGTTCATTTGTTTACTTTAGTTTTTTTTTAACAGACAAAGGGTTAGTTCTGAAAACAACAAAGAAGCTTTTCACGATACTAAAAACCGCATTAGGGGCAGCATTTAAATAAAGCTGCGAGTATAAACGAAAGGGGTAGGTTTTGCAATATATAACATAACCAATCATTTGAATAATTTGTTTTTTATGAGGCATCTTTTTCTCTCTCTTTATAGATGTATTCGTAGGTAAAATATTGCTGGGTTCGAACGTACATATATTTGAGTATTATTACTTATATTATTGATATTGTAATTTCAACGTATACATACATATGTATGTATATCGATATATTGTACATCCGACGAAGCTTTTTCAAAGGAAAAACGTGCGAAAGACACATATTATGTATATATGAGTAGTTATATTTGAAAGTGGCAAAGTTCACTTTTCTTCATTTCGAGAAATATTTTGCAAAACATTATATATAATGTTTTGCATTTAACAATATTTAAAAATATTGATAGCCTGTATTACGTTTATTCCGTTTTTCCGAGATTCTTAACGTATTGAATTAAAATAAGTGATAACAATTTGTGAAATGATCCAAACTGAAATAATGTTTTTGGAACTGAAAATTGAACTTCCGCCACTTTCAAATATAAAGGCTCACATGATATTGATTAGAATTTTTTTTTCGGGTTCATCGAATCCTCTATTTCCCGTGCAATAAGTCGATAAATGCTGGTGATTTATTGATTTCGATTTTTGAACTGATGAAATGCAGGATTATATATACATATGTAGGTAAAATATAAGAAATATGCAAATAGCTTGCTATGTTTCGATACAATAAAATATGCGGAAATGTTTTAGATTAAATCTATATATGTACATATGTACATACTTAAGTGAATTTCTGATTGAAAAATAAAAATAATAATTGCAGTTTTCATTTGTATTATTTTGGAAAAATAATTAATATTACATAAACCTCCCGGGCATCGGTTATAATTGAGAAAACATTATGGTTTTTAATTAAAACTGTTTGAAAGTTATTAAAATAATTTTTTCCTGTATTTATCATGTACTCGCCTTTAAAAAAGTTATTATAGTATGTTGCGAATGAATAATAATAAACAAATTATACAATGAAATTGGAAATTGAAAATTATAATATGAAATTGGATTTGTATTTCGGCTCCACTATAAAATTATGGTACAGTTGAGAAAGTAAATGAAATCAATCATGATAACATAAGAAAAATTTGTAAAAGTATTTAAATGTGCGTTTTATACCTCAGCTACAAATCATACAAGAACCCTTCATAAAATAAAAAAACGTCATTTATTTTTTGACAAGTGGAAAGGGGAAAGAACAGAGAAGCCGAAAAATACCAAAAACATATTTAACTTTTCATGAGAGAGCTTAATTAAGCCGGAATAAAAGCGTAAAATTGCATATTTCATTTTAGACGAATGAGTTTTCGCTCGAAATCTCGGCAAGGTGGCTGCTGGGTCTCGCCAAAGGAGACCAAAATTAGAGGGTGGGGTTTCCGCATCGTGGGGGGCTGGAGATTTGAAATAATAATAAGATTGGGGTTTTCTAAAGGTATACAAAACACTCACCACTCCGAAGTCGCCCTCGCCAAGTTTCTCGATAATCCTGAGCCGGTGTCTGGGGAACGAAGGGAGAGTAAAATCTGTCGGTGGATCTTCAGGTGGCAGCTTTATCGGTGTGAACTTGCCTGCTGTGAAGTGCTGCTCTCGTCTCTCGGTCTGTTAAAAATAAATTACAATTTATAACCATGTGATTTTTCAATATTGTATTACACTACATCCATTCCCGAGGGTACGTGTTTATGATAGTTGCGCACTTATAATAAACTAGTGTTGTGCCCGATTAAATATCAACGCATGGGTTATGGCATATTAAGCTATTAATGAAAAAAATAATAATTAAATGTATCGATCCTGTGTTGGATACCCACGCGGTCGTATTTTTACTTATTTCAAATCAAATACCTTTTAACTATATTTAATTTTTTAATATGAAAAAAAATGGTGTGAACTATCTACCTACCTACATATAAACAATATAAAACACCAATAGAAAAATTAATTAATTAATTAAATAATTTTTCAATAGAAATAAATAAATAAAACTTTTCCATTATTTAAAACTTGACATTTTTTCTCAGGAATGTACTTTCAAAATAATAATACCCAGAAAATATATTTCAAATCCCCAAATATCGTAATTGAATCTTTCTCAAATGAAATCTTTCATTCAATGAATAGCACAAATATCCATAAGATAGTTTATTACGTGAAAATATGTTGAAATATATGTACATCCATAAATTGAATAAACTATCACCACAGTCTCAGAAATACTGAGAAAAACACGCGGACTCTCATATAAATTTTTACAAGGCTTCACTTCACCTTTTAGTCTGACACTATTTCTTACATTCTTCCGATTGGTTTGAAACTTTGCCATTTTGCGCGGTTTGGTCACCGATAGAAATTTAAATCGCTTCCGATAGTTTGGTAGTGAAAAATAATCGTAATATAGAATGCAAAAATTTTAAAGACAATAATGTTTAGTGGCCAGTAGTTTTATATGTTTGACTTTTCGCCACCCACTCGTTTTGTCAGATTTTATTACGACAATTCAAGTGGTCCATAATGAGTTAAGATCATTGTCGTGTTTTATAAGCTGATTTCTTTAGAACATACGCTTATGTACTAATACTAAAAAAAATTCTCCCAAAACCAATTTTGGAAATGTTGTGAAATTATATTGAATCAAATTTGAAACTATTCAATGAGTATATTTTATCTTGTTATTTCGTACGATTTAAATTGGTTTTAGATTGCATTTTTATTAATATATACATACAGATATTATATGTAGGTATGTTTAGTAAGGCGACCCATTCAAGTGTGTACACGACGATATGATTCTTTTCTACGCTTCGAAATGGGTTTTTCTGCGATTTTTATTTTTCACATTTGTCGATTTTGAATTTCCACAATACAACCGTAGACGTCCGGATCGAGAATCAAAAGAAAACTCAAGGAAAATCAATTCAATTTGCATCGTAATTTCATTGGTAACCTGGGGGCGAAGGAAACGCGACGGCAACCAACCGTTCAGGTAATTCTTTTCTTTTATTATTTCTTCATTCCTTCCTTTCCGTTTTATTCGGTTCTGAATCATACAAATGTTTATTAATCTGAGAAAATGCGATTTAAAATGCAGAAATGAAATGAAAAACGAAAAGTTTCACGTCATAAGCATAGTTTGATTGAATCCAAATTATTATTTATTGAAATTCAATCTCGAGGCTTGATTCACACTATTGCAACATTTGTTTTCACAAGATGGGTGTGATTGTCTATAGTTAAGATGAAATTCTTCACAATGTTCTTTGCATAATCTGTATATGTATTTGTGAGATGGCATATAATGGGATTTATTACAGTAAAGCCAATTGGAATATTTAATAATGGAAATGAAAATAATTTTATAAGATATTCGACTCTCAGCACATTTTTATTCAATAGCAGTAATAATTGTGAAAGATATTGAAAATACGCAGATTCTACATTGGAAATGAAAAGAGGTACATTCACACATATTATATTATAATACTGGATAGATGATTATTTCGTGTGAAATTTATTATATTCCGAACTCATTCATTGAATGTAACGTAGGTACATACATTGAATGTAATGTGCTGAAAGTAATCACAACACAGCACAGTGGCACTTTATATGGATTGCATCAGTCAAAATTGCGTATCATTTAATTAAATACGCCAACTGAATGATTCCTAGCTTTGATACTTGAGATATCCAACTTTATTTTGACAAGCTTTTTATAAGATTCACTTTTAATTTAGTGACATTCCTGCCGGCAAAAAAATGTGATCTAGTTTTAAACCACTCCCACTCTTCAGGTCGCTTTGCTATTTTACTTAAATACGGGGGTTAGCAAATACTGAGGTAAGCTGATGAAGCTTAAAAAGTTTAACCATTAACGAACTCATTCAAATTTACATCGGAAGCTTGTTTCAGATCAAATCGATGACAGCTAGCTATCAATATGTCTGTTTCTACCGAGTCTTTGCAACTTGGTGGTAAAGCTACCTTTTCACTCTCATTTATTAAGTCTTATTATTATTATGTTATAATTTCATATGTACATACATATGTATATATGAGCCGTTATATTGGGAAGTGGCAAAGTCCAAAAGTGGGGAAGTCCACTTTTCTTCAGTTCGAGAAATATTTTGCAAAATATTAAATATAAAGTTTTGCATTTAACAATATTTAAAAATACTAGTGGCCCGTAATACGTTTATTTTGATTTTCCGAGATTCTGGATATATCGAATGAAAATAAGTGATAACAATTTGTGAATTAAGCCAAACGGAAATTGGACTTCCGCCACTTTCAAATAAAGCGGCTCATATGTACCAGCTAGTCCATTGCCTAGTACTATATTCTACTAAATAGTTGGGAAAATAGCTCGGTAATTTATCGGTACAGTATTACTTTTACCCGTAAATCAAAAAAACATATTCCCTGCATTTTATCACATTCCTCTCCTTTATTTTACCTGCACAGGTATGTACTTCATCCAGGAGAAAAAATAGAGGTATCTAATATATAATTTCGAAAGAGACTTTGTAAGTATTGTTGGTTCGTAAATCCGTTACGTCTTCGAACAAATGAATATTCAAATAAATTTAAATAAAATAAAACCATTCAAATAAATTTAATAAAATGTTTACCATTAGATTGGTCATGTTTAAGCGGTTTATATCACAAATATCGAGCGAAGCCGGGTAAAAACACTAGTATACTATAGTGAAAATAGTAGTGGAAGTTATAGAACGGATTTAAAAATAAGATGTAGTTAAATCAGTTTCAGATCGCGATGATAATATTGCAGTAGTTATGTGCTATGCAAATTTATAGGTATAATATCAGTAAAAGAAAGTATGAAGATTGACCACTGCGCACAGCCACGCTATAAATACGCGATACATACATATCATATATATGTAATATGTTTTATTCTGTGTGTATTTTTGTCAATGTACATATTATCTGGCCAAAGTGTCATATTGGGGTAACCTGTGAGGACCCTGTATATGTATATGTATGTTTATTGGAATAAAATAAAAATAAACTAAATATGTATATGTACTTTCATGGCATATGTATGTATGTGCATTGAAATAAAATGTATAGTCCCCACTTGGTGCGATAATAGGATACATTTATTTCGGTAATAGCTACCAATCGTAGCGAGGCGTTTCATTATTTCCGCTCTGATATTATTTACCTTTGAATGAGGCTCGTTTCTTCGCCCTGCGAAATTCGCGCTCTTTTTCGCAAAATTTCAAAGCAAATATATGTTTTGTAATGAGCACACACGCAAACTTAAGTATAAACACAGAACGTACTGGAATAATAACTCGGGAATGGATTCGATGAGAGTTTCTATATCCCCTTTGTTCATATTAAAGGTATAATATTGTGTTTCCAGGGGGTTGGAATTTTGGCAAAATTTTATTGCCTACACTTTTGTTGTTTTAAAGTTCTGATTATTGTGCCCTTTAACATTCTGTACGCTAAATATCAAAATAAGTTGATGAATGGCGTGCAAGAAGTTGATTTACAATATGTTTATTGTAATCTACAGTCTCATTGCCCCTCTTCTATGTGGGTACATATGTAGATACAAGCATCGTAAGATAATTAATTTCTCCCAAATTTGTTAATATACTAGTAAAGTGGCTGTTTGTTTAATTTCATTAAAATATTTGTTTATGACGTCCATCAAATTGAATATTAAATTATTATACGACTGACATAAAGCTAAAAATTTCCACGATTCCAATAAATTAGTAAATATTCAAATTTTTAATAATTTAAAATTAAAATAGGAATATTATATTTTTGACTATTCAATATTATTTGTGAGAAGTAATATAAAATGAATCATAATGATTTTATTTTAATTCGTAGACATGGATTAATCAACAATGTAATGTGTGTAACGGTAAATATTAAAAAATAATTTTATACATAATATTTCGAGTACTAAAATATCAATTGGATATTTTTAGAAACGGAATATGGATGTATGTATATTCTCACTATCGACGCTTAATTTATAGAAAATGTGAACTCAAATATTTTAATATTAAAGATAATCAATTTTATCCATAAATCTCTACATTAATATTCTAAATAAATTTAGCTTTCGATAGACAATTTTTCAAATTTTAAATCAACACGCGTATAACTTAAAACTCAAATCATTAAATTATTTTAAATCATAATAAATAACACATTTTAAGATATTAACCAAAGAAAAATTTTTAAGGGAATTTAAAGCTTTGTAAATTAAACATATCTCCTAAGCCTTTTTTTCAATTAAATTGAAAATTGAAATACAGGTTAATAAGAGTTGTTTTCAACCATATGATTTATCAGATCAGTATTTTTCAAATTGTGCTAATTACTGTATTCAATTTTATATACATTTTAATGTATTTTCACGTAATATACTTTATCATTTGAATGAAAAATTCAATTTGAGGAATACAAAAATATCCTACGCGTGAAAAAAACCAGTCAATTTCAATATCTGGGGTTTTGAAATCTTTTTTGAATATATTATTATTTTGTAATATTATCGATTAATTTTATTGGAAAAAGTCAAGCTTTAATGCATATTATTGATCAATTTAGAATTTAAAATAAATACATACATATATGCTGGTATAATAATATGTAATCGGTAAATATGTGACAGAATGTGGAAGAGTATGGTGATTTTGAAAAAACAAAATTTAGATTACCAGGAGCATATTATAAAATTTACTATCCAATATGCAATTTCGGAAGAGACTTTGTAATTTTCTAATAGATATGCACTTTCGGAATACGCATTGTAAGGTTTTTTTGTATCTAAGGTGTGGCTGGTAGAATTCGTGACGTGTTATCGAAAAAATATAATTTTCTATGACGCCGATATCGATATCGATTTGGATTCTTTTCTGTTCAGATTTCGATTCCGATTCATGTTTCAGTTACGGATCCCCGTTCCTTTTCCTAGTTTCCTGATACCTTTTTCAGTTCTGGATACCGATTCCTATTTCAGTTCGGGTTCCGGATTCCATTTTGTTTCGGATACGGAATCCATTTTAAGTTCCGAATACCGACCCCAGTTTCAGTTCCGATTCCCGGTTCCCGATTTCTGTTTTATTTCCGATTCCGATTAATTATTACTATGCCTATGTATTGTAACTTTATTTTAAATCATGTATCAATTTATTTCGGAAACCACTCGCTGAAATTTCAACGGACACAACAATAGTGCTGGTATAATAACTATAAATAGAAATGTGAAATTAAAAACACACACGATATGTTGACGGCCTTTGAATGAAGTGTTATTAAAAATACAGCGTGTGTTTGCGGGAACGTAAAAACTTCAGTATTGTTTCAGCTTTTAAATAGAATTCCTTTAATTGTTGCTCATAAGTTGAAGTATTACATTTATGTTCATAAGCGCTGTGTATCAAATGCAATAACATTCAATGTGCGAGAAAAAGCCAAACTTTCACAATAAAGAAGGAAAATTAAAAGCGCGTCGGCCGGGAAAACCTCAAAGAGGCTTTTCCGGTCTACGCGAAGAAGAAGAAGCAGAGGAAAAAAAAACGAAAAAGATAAATGGTTGTTTCGCAAACAACTGATGCTCTGTCAGCATGCGAGAACTTATATTATGTATGTACATTTTTTGCGGCTTCTAACGTATTGATAGCCGAGGAGTGGGAGGATGGGAAAGGACCAGGAAAGTGCCCTCAGTGTGGGTAGACGAGCGCTTAATCAAAATATTTTCATGTACAACCTTAAATAAGAAAACTTTCTTTTTTTTCGCCGACAAGAGCATGCGGGGGATGGGGCGGAAAACTTGCGCCCGCGGAAAACTTTCACTCCGACGAAAAGTCGACTGAAAAATCTCGTGTGTTTTTCGATGCTGGTAAACGAGACTCGCGGAAAACTTGGGAAATGTATCTAGCGTCTGCCTTCGTTTGATTAGCTTGTCGAAGTGGCCTATCTACTATGCGTCAAAGCAGTACCACTGAATATATGCTAATTATATTCTTCACATCGATATAAATAACATGAATAGTACATATATAATTAGAGTGACTATTTTCCAGGACTCAAAAAGAGACGTTCCGCGAAAGAATCGTCCCCCCCTTATTAAAAAAAAATTCCCTCAAATAACCATTAATATTGTCAATGAATTCAAATTTTTTTCATAATATACAATTCTTTTATAATAGAAACAAGTAAAACATATATAAAATCTGACGTTCATGCTCCGTAGGCTGATTTTATTCTGAAGCGTGTAAAATTTGGATTTGGATAAAACCAGAAAAAATATTTAAACATATGTAGGTATAGTTAAATCCTTCTTTACACGATTGGACGGAAAAACGGGACAAATCAAACATATTTACGAAAACGACGGAACGAACGTAAAGCACGTAAAACTTTACTGTGCCGGCCAACGAGACGTATGGTACCCTAAGTATAATACATGTAATGCCAACAATGTAAACTATCTTCTATCATAACAAGTACATAAGATAACGCCAGAATTTTGGGTTTTTGGAATTTTAGGTAACTCCACTTAATTTTTTTTATTATATGACTAGCTGAACCCGGCACGCGTTGCAATGCCACATAAGGCATTGAAATTCCGTCCCCGTTCCCCTTCTCGTTCCCGCTCCCGTTTTCTTTCTCGTTCCCGTTCTCATTTGTAGGAAAAACGCAGATTATTCAAATTATTCAATTGTTTGTATATTTTACCCTAAAAACGCAGGTCGCAACGCGAAAATATTTGAAATTATTGCGTTGCAATGCCACTCATTCGCGCTTCCGTTCCTATTTTTGGGCAATTTTTAACAGTAAGCTTCCCGGACATGCATACAATAAAACATGAAAGTTCCATCGTAATTAGTTGTGTGGCTTAGGAGACAAACATACATTCATTTTTATATACATATGTATGTATATATATATATATATATATATATATATATATATATATATATATATATATATATATATATATATATATATATATATATATATATATATATATATATATACATATATAGATGTTAATAATTTCAACTATCATAATATAATAAGTAGATTAATTGTTATATTATATCGAAAATTAATAAACGTCCTTGAAAATGTTCGAAATGTTTATAAACTCCTTTGCTCCCCTCGGTTTTTCCCCTTGGGAATGAATGGAGACATTGAGTTGGAGGACTTATAGGGCGATAAGTCCTCGTCGAGTCACAATGGTCTCAGATTGTAGATATAAACGTAGATATAATAGTACGCACCTGAATAATGTCCGTGGCCGCGTAGAAAGTTTCCGGGGGGCGCAGGGTCTGCGCCCCGTATGGGGGCAGCCTCGTTGTCGGGGGCAGCCTCGTTGTCGGGGGTAGCCTCGTTGTCGGGGGCATTCTAGTTGTCGGGGGCAACCTCGTTGTCGGGGGCGGAGGCGCCGGCAGCTCGTACACAGACGTCGACGAAAACTTCACCTTATCGTCAAAGCCATTGATGTTTGAAAAACCTGCCGATTATAAATACGACTTTCAATCGAATCGTGCCAACGGGAGATTAGACTACAAAAGACCACTGCCCTTTTGAGCGAAGCCCTTTTCGATCGAAATTTTATTTATTTATATTTAATTTTAAATCTGAATACGTGCACTCTTAAAGCTACATACATACATATATAAAATATATAGAAAAGTTTTTCAACTAAAATAAAAAAAATACATTCCAAATATGGTTTGAAAAGATATGAACCGTTATATTTGAAAATGGCCAATTTTCTGTTTGACTTAATTCACAAATTGTTATCACTTATTCAATTCGACATGTCCAGAATCTCTGACAAAACATAATAAATGAATTACAGGTTATCAGTATTTTTAAATATTGTTTAACGTTATATTTAATGTTTTGCGAAATATTTCTCGAAATGAAGAAAAGTGGTATTATGCCACTTTAAAATATAACGATTCATATGTTGGGTTGAGTTGAACTTTTCTATAATCTCCGATCTTGCTGTATAATTGTTTTAGCAATATCGTCATCAATGGAGCATGGTTTCTCAGTTAATATGTCATCATTATCAAAATTTACAGCCATTCACCATCAACTGCTACATACATATATCAAATGCTCTCCAACACGCTTCCACTCGTCTCTGATTTGCGCAACACTCATCCATCTCATCTCACACCTATTTCTGATTTCATCCACCCATTTCCCTTGTGGCCTTCTTTTCAATCTTTTATATTCTTTCGGGTACCATCAAATACTTCTTTTGTTCATTTTTCGTCTATTCTTATAGCGACATGATGCAAAAATAGTCACAAGATCGTTAAAAATTATTATGAATTACGGTACGACTGCCTCATTATGTATGTATGTATTTATATGTCACAGTGAAATTATATTTCAAGTAAAAATGTATTTTCGCTGACGTTTTAGTGAAATCATAACCAGTTACATTTTCAGGGTTGGTTTTATTCATTTAAGATTGGATTGTTAGGGTTGGTATTATTTAAGGGTTAGGATAGGTTATATTAAGTAAGGGTTCGCCCTATTCATTTAAGATTGGGTTGTTAGGGTTAAATTTATCGAGTTAAACTTTGTAAATTCATTGTTTGATACATTTTCACTGCTTGAATTGTTGAAAATATATTTTTACTTGAAATATGCTTATATGTTACATATACAAAAAATAAATAAATTAAAGAAATAAAATACCGGGTCTACATCACGGCATCGAAAGGTCGAAAGATTGAAAAAGCAAATATCGGAAAGCAAAGATCGAAAATAGAAAGATCTTAAGTAATTTATATAATATATATATATATATATATATATATATATATATATATATATATATATATATATATATATATATATATATATATATATATATATATATATATATATATATATATATATATATATATATATATATATATATATATATATATATATATATATATATATGTTATAATATATATCAGTGGCATGCGGTGAAATTATCTCTCTTTTTGTCGTTGCTTAGTGTGCGCGGGCAGGATACGGGAGGAAAAGCCTGTTCCTCTTGTATCCTGCTCGCGCAAATTAAGTGAGGCTGTACGACGGGGGGGAAAGAGAGTTTACCGCACGACACTGATATACATATACACTACCCGCTTTTCATATGTATTCATGGTAAACGAAAATTTTCGATTTTTCGACCTTTCGAAATGCGGTGACGGTCACCAGGTATTATCTCATGCTTAATGAGATAATACATATGTTTAATATTTTTAATTTTCGAGATAACGAAAAAGGTATATTCATACTGGCACAGCACAGACGAAATGTATACTTTGGTACGTTGTATATGGACACATTCATATGTTCCGTAATGTACATACATATGTATGTATACATATATTCTACCCGCTTTTTATATGTATTCATGGTAAACGAACATTTTAGATTTTTCGACCTTTCGATGCGGTGACGGTCACCGATTCTCACCAGTGAAAATATATTTTCACTTGAAATATGCTTTCACTGTAACATATGTATATGTATATGAACAAAAAAATAAATTAATTAAAGAAATAAAATACCATACCATAGTCGAGGCTCTTGCTGGTAGCTATGTTCAGATCCTTCTTGATCGGTGTGCGCGCGTCCTTTTTGGTAGTGGGCAGTAGTTTGTACGGCTCGTGGTATATGCTCGAGGTTTCGCTGTCCGAGTCCTCGTGGCGCGGAGGGGGAGGACATGGTCTGGCGGGGGGCTGCGCGGTCTGAGTTGGCAGCTTCAGGTCTTTGAGCGAAATGGCGTGATGATGATGGTCCGTGACGGCAACTAGCGCCGTGTGCTTGTGAAGCAGAGCCACCTTGCGGCGACCGCGGCGAACGAGAAGAGCTGTTGTGCAAGCTGCCACCAGGATGCAAGCCGCCAGGAGAGCCCCTGCCGCAGCTAAATAAGCTCGAGGTATTCCGCCCACTCCGCCCTCTGGCGATGCCGCCCCCGGAGACTCCGGTCCGACTCCTTCGCCCCCGCTGACTGTGCTGCTTCCATGATTGCGACCCTTGTCCAAGTCTTGCGACACGTAGTACTGCTCCAGCATATCGGTAAGGTTGCCCGTCACTGGCACTGTAACAAATTTCGATTCAAATTGAAACCATTTAAGATATACTAGAAAAATAAACCGCAGGCGTAATACATATAACACTTTTTTTTTATTAAAAACTAGTGCCCGTAGATTTCAACGGGTGGTTTCGGAAAGGAATTGATACACGAATTAAAATAAACTTATATGTTATTAATTATAAACTTATATTTTTTGCTGTCAAGGATGAGAGGCAAGCCTCTCTCCTTCAAGCTGATATTAACGCTGTCTTGGAGTTCAGTTCTAGTTTAGGCCTTGAACTTAATTTAAACAAATGTGCAATTATCAGCTATGGACGTGCACATTCACTCTATTGTCACGGATATTCCATTAGATCCGTCTTGTTGAAGCGTGTGGAATCTATTGTCGATTTGGGTATCACTTTTGATCCTCAGCTCACCTTTCACAACCATATCAAAAAAGTCGCTGACGTTTCCTTTCGTCGACTTGGATTTGTTTTGAGATATGCAAGATTATTCTCCAATCCTTTGTCTTCTCGCTTGCTTTTCAATTCGCTTGTGAGAAGTAAGCTAGAGTATAATGCGATTGTGTGGAATCCGCATGAAGCAAATTACTCTCTGATGATTGAGAAAGTGCAAAAAGCATTTCTTCGTTTCCTATATAGGAAAGAATATGGGTATTACCCATATCTCTACCCCACTCCTTTCCTTTTGGGCATGCTTGGGTATAATTCCCTTGAACTTCGGAGAAACTTCTCATTAATTCGTTTCGTTCTCCTGCTCTTACGTGGTAATACGTCATGACCGTTGTTGCTGGAGCAGTTGGGGCTTTATGTCCCTAATCACTATGTGCGTGGTAGACATCATCATTTGCTGGCTGTACCTCCTGCCCGCACAGTCCTTTTTCGAATGGCTCCTATTCCAAGAGCTATCCGACTTCTTAATGAAATCGTTGCTGCCGAGACTGAATGTGATATTTTCCATCTTAGTGAGCGTAAATTGTCGGAAATTACTCTAACCCATTTATCTGGTAGTCTGCGCTCATCATTGTTTTCATGATTGATTGTGATTTATGAGTGAAATTTTGATTAACTCTCTTCCATTTGGGCCTTACAGGGATGTTTTGTATTTGTAGTTGTTTCTTACATATTTATTGAAACTGGCTGTAGGTGCAAGGCATTCCTTATGCTATATTTTATTTGATATTTTTACTTTATCTGTTATTATTAAATGCTATTTTTTATGTATGTATGGATGTATTTATGTTTATGTTTAATTGTTATTTTGTTTTTTTTCTTTTTTGTGTTATATTTTTTGACCATTGTGGCGCTTTAGGAATTCCTGTTATGCCACAATGGTCTGTTTAAAATAAATAAATAAATAAATAAATGTTATATACATTAGGTATTCCCGGAATTAATGTCGTTTTTGTAATATGCAATTTTGACTCGGTCTATTTCGGTTCGTTGGCAAGTGAAGACGTGTCTTGTGTATTTTTTCTTCTTCTGGATTCATTGCGTTCCTTTTGAACAAAAAAAAAAAATCAGAAACTCATTTAAAGAGCAGTATGTTATTGTTTTACGCGAAAAAAAGTGCCGTAGAAGCTTCAAAATTCATTTTCGACATATACGGCTCTTCACGAAGGTTATTACAGAAAGGCTGAAGAATATCCTTGACGAGAACCAACCTATAAAAACTGCAAAGAACGGTAAAACCCCAGGGGAAGATAATATTCCCATTGACTTACTAAAATGTGGCGGCCCCCCCCTAATTAATATCTTAACTAGGCTTTTCAACAAATGCATCC
Organism: Arctopsyche grandis; assembly: GCF_051622035.1. Classification (NCBI taxonomy): domain Eukaryota; kingdom Metazoa; phylum Arthropoda; class Insecta; order Trichoptera; family Hydropsychidae; genus Arctopsyche; species Arctopsyche grandis. The sequence continues at coordinate 22,970,422 of NC_135356.1, forward strand.
AGAACCAAGCTATACCAGAAGGATGGAATAACGCAACTATCATTTTAATACACAAAAAAGGCGACAAAAGCGATATCAAGAACTACCGACCCATTAGTTTACTTTCAGCGATCTACAAGCTCTTCACGAAGGTTATTACAGAAAGCCTGAAGAATATCCTCGACGAGAACCAACCTATAGAACAGGTAGGGTTTAGGGCAAATTTCAGCACAATGGACCACCTCCAAGTAGTTGGCGAACTAATCGGGCGCGCCAACGAATATCAACGGCCATTGTGCCTAGGTTTCGTCGGTTATGAGAAAGCCTTCGATACAGTTAGCCATAATGCAATATTTAACGCTCTACAAACACAGGGAGTGCCAGAACCCTATGTGGGGCTGATAGCTGCAATATATAAGAATGCCACAGCTTCGGTTAAATTTTTTTCAGGTACAGATAGATTTAGCATAGGAAAAGGAGTAAGACAAGGAGATACAATCTCGCCCAAGTTATTCAATGCGGTGCTTGAGGGAGTTTTCAGGAACTTGGAATGAGACACAGCCGAAGTAAACATCAACGGTCGCTTCTTGAGTCACCTTCGGTTCGCAGACGATATAGTTTTAATAGCTCGTGGGTGAACCACGTGTTCCGCTCGAAAGCGGAACACGTGGGTGAAAAGTATGAGAAGGGTAGTGGACATAGTGAATAGAGTGAAGAGATTGAAATGGCAATGGGCAGGTCACGTAGCTAGGAGGATGGACGAAAGGTGGACAAAAGAAGTACTTGAATGATACCCGAGAGAATGCATAAGAGTAAAAGGAAGACTGCAAGGAAGATGGATGAACGAAATTAGGAAAATGTGCGAGTTGAGATGGATGAGTGTTGCGCAAAACCGAGACGAGTTGAAGCGTGTTGGAGAGGCCTTCATCCAGCAGTGGATGGCGAATGGCTGTAAATGATGATGATGATATTGGATGTAAAGAAGTGCCAACGTTGGTTTAAGAAATTTCAATCAGGCGATCTCAGCTTGGTTGACGAGGCTTGAAGTGGACGGTGCGGTGCATTCAAGAGGATTAAGCATATCTAAAGGCGGATATCGAAGCGAATCCAATTTTGACTCTTGATGAATTATCGCAAATCTAATGTTGACTCTTGTTCAATTATAAATAATTAAAAATAAGTTTGAATTTTACTATGAAAAACGACATTAATTCCGGGACGACCTAATATAAATATAATGTAAGGTAATTTATAGGTACACACAGGTATTAATAGTAATAAAAGTTCGTAAAATATCGCAAAGCGGTTTTAACAGCAAAAAGACTCGGCCTAAAAGCGAAAATCAACGAATATTTGACAAAAATCCGACCGACTACCTTTGAAGTGTCAAAGATTTACCGTCAACAGTCGGTTAGGCTTTGGCCATGGCAACTATATCGATCTACCTCCACTATAATATAAACATTTTAAGTGCGGCAAGTGTTAAATAGAAGTTCGGAACTTTTCTCAATTTTATCGTGACACTTATGAATTGATCTTGCTCAATTTCAATTTTGTAAGCGCTATATTTTTTTTAAATCAATTTAAAATGAATCATCATTTTTTAAGATTTTTTTTAGGCACTAAAGAGTTCTTTACTTGCCAAATATTTAAACTTTATCTTAACGTGTATGTAGTAACTAGATTTTGACCAGAGCCATATATTTTTGGGGCGCGGCAAGTTGCCAATAGGCAGTATTGGTAACATACATACATACATATTGTATGTAGTATAAATGAAATAAAATCAAAAATATAGTGGAAATATAACAAACAACATTTTTTTCAACTTTCACCATCAACCTAAACATGCCCTTGGCACGTGCACTATTTTTTTTTTAATTAGTCGGAGAGAGAATTTTGTTTCTCGCCGTTTATAGAAATTATTCAACGTTAATATTAGATGTCCATTGATTTGATACTAATAATTACAACGTTTAAAGTATTATTATCGTTCCTTTTCTTAAAAAAAATAAATTCAAGTTTTTAAATTATAACAATTGAAACATATAAAACAATTTCCCAGTTCGGCCTTTGAAGTGATAATTACTATTATATAATGACCATCTGACCCTTATAACAATCTGACCCTTAGTAGTAAATATATTAGTAACAATAGACGAATAAACATCTGACCCTTAGTAGTAACTATAATAGTAACAATAGATCAAATTTTGTGATCATCAAAACATAAATAATCAAAGTTTAAAAACCATTTCATACTTAATCGTATATGTTAATATACATATCTACATAATTTTAAGGTATAGCTTAAAAACATTAGAATCTAATATTGTGTTACGTACATAACATTTTGCGTACTGCTTATACATTTATACACATAAATAAACATTTATGTATATATTTGTATATTAATACATCACATAGGCATAACTAGGTGAGTACACAGTAACGAGATTTTAATTTAATTAATTAAATTAACAAAGGGAAAACTCTCGGGAGCGGATTAAGCGATATAATCAAGATGAATGCGAGTTGGCGATAATGTAATGCGTGCGAGCTAGCATTATATTATACACATTTTACATTAATATTACAAATCTACGACCGAATATTGAATAAACAAAATTAACGAAGCAATAATACAAGAATAACACAAATAAATTGTATCGGACGCTTACTGGTGTCGAAGGCGATCTCGCTCATCAAAATCCACTGGGACGCGAAGTGAAATTGTAATTTGATAAATCTAGCTACTTTGTGTTCCAGGAGAATGGATACGTTCTTGGCTAATTCGGAAATCGTGTCTTCGACGGGTTTCGATATTACAGGTGTCTCCTGAAACTCCTGACCGTTCAGAGAGAAGTAAACGTGAACCTTTTCGTATATCTGAAACAACAAAAAAAATGAATTATACATACATATGCATTAATAAAAAATGACTTCTTAAACGAAAACCATGTGAAACGTATAAGAGGTTAGTAAAAAGAAGCACAATTTTTGATAAAATCATATAAAAAATAATAATGAATAATGCTAATATGAAATATCATATTTGATATGGGGTTTTTCTAAAATTATGTATGTATAAAATAATTTTAGCTCAAAATTTAAATAAACTACATGTGTTTTTTATTTAACTTTCGATGTTCTTAATTTAAATAACAATACCGAAAAAAATATGCTTACAACACAAAAAAAGATAATTATAATACATTTAATATATTTAAATGCAATAATGCGTAGGTATTTAATTGAAATATTACAGTTTTTTTTTTGGTTTGGTGACTATTTCGCACATGGCAATCTCGCACACGTCATTAAAATCTCGAACACAGAATATCTGGAACTTGAAAATACCACCAACCAAGAGACACCCACGAACTATCACACTAACAAGAATTCAATTGCCAGATATTCCGTATCCGTGATTGTCGTGTGCGAGATTACCTTGTGGTAAATAGTCCATTTCCCGTTTTTTTTCCTTTTATGTACTAATTAATTTTCGTTCTAAATGAACCAGTTTTATAATTACAAATCTCATTGATAAATTATATATAGCTCGGTGGTTGTGTTAATGTTAACCACCGAGAGGTTTCCGGGTTCAAGCCCTGGGTTGACCTCGATTGAAAATAATTTATTCATACGTATTTCTGTAATACTGCTAGTCAGACTTTTATATTTGTGACTTCAAATTCAATCGTTTCCTATCATAGTTTGCCAATTTATCTGATTTGATTATTGAAGCTTTTCCACATCAAAATTGGCAAAGCCATCTTGCCAACTACATATATACCTATATTTGTCACCACTATTTGAATATTATTTCAAAATATTATAATCTATAAATTTATATACCTGAAGGCAACAAAATCATCAAAATTGAATGCATTTTTTAATGAATTGAATTCTCAAAATTTTCAGTAAAATAATAAATGCAAGGATATTGTTCCGGTCTTTGAATGTTTTTTAATAAACCGTCAAAGGATTTACATTCTTTGATTTTTTTTTTTGGGGTCTTTTTCTCGACAATATAACATATGTATATAATCAACAAAAATTGGATTTTTTTGCATAATGTATATGAAAAAAGTTTAAACATGATTTTTGAGGGAGAGGGTGGGAGGAGGCGCCAAATTCAAGCTTTTGCCCCGGGCGCTACTTTTACTTCGCACGGCTCTATCAATATTTCGTATTTCGAGAAATCCATATTCCTTTGGATTTCAACATTAATAAGGCTTAAGTTATAATATAAACAAAAAAAAGTCATCGGTTGTATCTATAGAATATACATACATATTGCATTTTCTAAAATATGTATCACAACCTTAAGTTTAACGACTGGTATAATTCAGATTGCTATGTACATACATATGTAGTAGTAAAAAAAAAAACAAGTAAATATGCTGTCTGAGAGAATGGAAAACCTGTCAATCTTGGGTTTTTATTATGAATAAATTTGACTAATAATTAAATACATACATATGTATATAATAAGAAATAAATGAACTTGCAACATACCTGAACCCCTTTCGATTTCATGTTGTTGATGTGAACATTCAAGCTGATGAATTCCTTGATGTTGTCAAATTCAAATATGATCTCAAGTGGTCCTCCCAGAGTGTCATTACTCCATCCGATCCAGCGTGTACCTGCAAAAAAAAATTAAATTGACTATTGGAAAATAAGACACATTCACACATTATAAAACAAGTATTTAATGTTGATCAATTTATATAGTAACCATCTAAATATTTAGATGCCATTTTTAACATATGTTTAATATTATATGTAGTTATTATCACTCGCTAAAGATTAAATGATATTTTTTAAAGATAAACTAAAATTTTGATAGAATATACATATCATTTACAAAAATTGGCTCGTAAGTTGACTGGAAGAATCAATGTCTAGAGCCAATCCGATGTAGAGTGAGACTTAAGCAAGAACCAAAAAGATCCAAGCATGCTGTCGCATTCGTGCATTGTGTTGCTACATTGTAAGGACGTAATAAATAATATATATATATATATATATATATATATATATATATATATATATATATATATATATATATATATATATATATATATATATATATATATATATATATACATATTTATATATATTTTTTTTATTATTTTTTATTTAACTATATATTATTATAACAATATAATTCAATGCAAGATCTTTAATAATATTACTGTAAGTTTTGCTGTCCATAACATGACGTTGACAATTACTTTTATCTTCTAAAACATATAGATTTTTAATAATAGAAAATATATTATTATACCATAAATAAATAAATAATATCAACAACTTAATTTTTATATATTAAAATTTAATTAATGTAAATATTTCAAAATGCGAAACACGAACTCAAAACTAATACCAAAAAATAAATGTCAAATTCTACCAACTGCTATACGCACAAACAATGTTTTATTTATTGACCAAAATGCAACGCGAAACTGAAACGAAATGTAACTGGCCATCACGAGTCGAGAGGTTGAATGCTAGATCGGTTTGACTATAATATCTAATACTATATAATAGTAATTCAAAACATGGTTTAATTACGAAACAATCTTGCTTTGAAATTCATTCGTCTTCCAATTGTATTCGAAAAAATGATAAAAAAATAAATAAATATATTTTAACGTACGTATTATGTGTTATATTATGATCCATTCGCGTATAATATAAATCTAAACACGCGAAATTATACGCATCCGTATTGTTTCGGCGTCGGATCAACGAACATATCCCGAGTTTGATGAGAAAATAACGACGTCATCAGGGAATCTTAAATGAGCCCTGGATATTTGCCCTGGTCCCGATATTCATTCCCTTATTTCGACGTCCTCCCCTCTCCTCGGCGTCCCGATTCAATTTTGCTCAATTTTGCCCGCACGCCGGGATTTGGACCGTTCGCGTATCATACGAAAGTGCGTATTCATTGAAATTCAAGAGGGAGTTTATATGCCCAATATTTTTGTTTGCGACAACTCAATTAAAAACTTTACCGGGAACAGTTATGTTTTTATTTCGGTCCCATACGAAAATCAAAACAAATCCCCGGTACGTTTTCATCCCACTTCCCCTCATCGCCCCATTCTATTCTCACCCCTCCCACCCGTCCAAAACCACCCGAAAATGATATAATATGCACGCCTCGAGACGAGGAAAGCTACACGTGGGGATTCAAAATTAAATTTTCTTATTTGTTTTCACATTGATTAACCCTTTAAGCGAGTCTATGGTGCATAGATTAAATTCTATCAGGACTTGGTGTATAATTAAAATTTAATGAAAATCGTCCAACAAATGACAATCGTTCAATAAATAATATAAAACGAAGGTGATAGTTATATATATATATTTTTTTTCAGCGTAGCGTTTTTAAAATAGAAGGGTTAAATAAACGGCATCCCGATAAAGCCGCGCACAATAATTTCGCGCTAACAATGCCGCGCCGACATAGCCTCGCAGGACAAAGTAAATATCTATAAATTATTTGTTCACATCCAATCAAGATTAAAATATACTTATAATTGGACATTAAAGTCACGTACGTGGGTATAACATAACAAAATAAAGTTTTTGCAAAATAAAGGAGAACGACTTCATACTTTTCACAAAATAATAAAATAATATTTGTTCTGTGGAAGTTTCCGATTGATTTCCGAAGTTCAGTATTCATCCTAATATAACATGTAAACGAAACTATTACATTATTAATTCCAATGGTGTTTACAAACTAAATTCATACACAATAAAATTGTGAAAATAATGATTAAAGACCTAAAACTTAAACCTACGTAGCATTTAAACAAAGCCTACTTCAATCTGCGATGATATTTATTGAAATATAATATTCATTGTCAAAATATAATACTTATTGCATACACATAATATATATAATATAATACAAGTTTAGGACCATACGTAGCCCATAACGTTGTTCAAATGCCATCTGTATTAAATTGTTCCGTGACAAAGAATTCTACTCGAATGTTAACTCGAGCAATAAATAGTCGATGTATGTATATTAAATGCATATGAAGTGCATCACGATTCATTGCATCTTAGAAATGCTCGATACGGATAAGAATACATATTTGCATTGTGAAATTTCAAAATTGGCCAGGTGAAGGGAAGGAAGCCCGACGAATATACCGCCTTCGGAAAAATATATAAATATTATATACACACGTGCATATACATATGTACGTACGTATGCATGTAGCATACAAGAGATGTTCAAACTGCAATCTGAATCGTGTTAATTTATATAAGTTTGAATCGAATAATGCACTTTTTAGACGCGTAACAAAATATGAATTTAATTGTATAGTTATGATCTGTAAATCAATGTTTGCATTCTGGACTTATTTTTGATATTATAAGTCGTACAAAATACGAACTTATGATTGCAGATATGTTTTAATACCACTTGGTTTTTATATCACTTCCACACTTCCGGGGGGTAAGCTCTCTTTAAAGTAGTCTCTGGCGTTTTACTAGAATAATTTAACCATTAACGAAATCATTAAAAATTACATTGGAATAAACTGTCTGATCGACGTGATGACAGCTAGCTGTCTAAACTCACCTTTCTACCATACTTACGCAACTCACAGTTAACAGTTATAATAGTTACTTTTTGAATACTATCTCATATTAACTTTTTATTATATTACATGCTTTTATATACATGTTCTAATATATATTGAAATTCACTTATTTTCCCATTAAAATTAGTCTGTATTTTATATGGAATTATGATATTTAATCAATTAATTTCGATCAATGATTAATCTTTCTAACTGTCGTCATTATTTTCGTCACGATATATTGGACAAATTTTTTTGGAAATCCTTTTTATTTATTTTAAGTACCTATATAAATATGAACATTAAGTTCTAATCAGATTTGAAAATCAAACTTCACACATGTATTTTTCTAAACCACTAAGTATATCATATTGACGATTTTATATATTAACTTATTATTATTAGTTTCATAAAATTCCTGCCCGTCAAAAAATTTTGATCTGACTTTGAACCACTTCCATTATTTAGGTCCCTTTGATATTTTACCGACATACGGGGTTAGCTAACATTAAAGTAAGCTAATGTCTCTGAAATTAAGCTCGAGGAGTTTAATCATTTAACGAAATCATTGAAAATTACATTGGCATCTTATGTCAGATCGAAGCGATGACAGCGACTTATCCAAACGCGGCTTTTTACTGCCCCTTTGCAACTCACAAGTCAAACAGTTATAACAATTACTTTTTCCCTCTCATTCACTATCAACTCATTTAAGCTTAATATTATTTGCAATACCTAGATATAAAATATCGACACAAAATATTGCTAAATTTTGTTCCATAACACTTCAAGAATATTGTTTTGATAGTACTGCCTCTATATTTCCAACTTTCCAATTGGAAAATTTATTCTATGAAATGTATACTTCTCGAGTTATTATCACATAAATTAATTTATTTTTACTTAGTTTACTATGTACATACATATACATACGTATATTTACTATTTATCTGGGAGTTTTTGAAAAAGATTGATTTTTAAAAGCTTTCTTAATAAATAAATATAGTACATACTATAGGCAGATTCTAAACTTAGCGGACGAATACTATATGATTAATGACGAATACAAGTATGATTTGCAAAGTAGAAAAAGTTTTCATCCCCAATAGTTTCTAATTAGCCTTTAGAGCGGAAAGAATGAAAAGTGAAAATGTTAGTTTAGATTTTTGAGTCTCGGCAATTACATATGATGGTTTCGTCGCCTGTTGCCAGAGGCATCAAGCTCCTCAACAAGCTTTGTTCAATCTAAAATATGCTGATCTGGTTGGGGCATTGTTTAATTTGAAATAGTAACGTGTTCTATTATTGTATTTGTTTTATATTTATTCTAGATTTTTTTATTGTTTTATTTTATTTTCATATAATTTCTTTTTTTTTTGTCACAGTGACTACTTGAAACTACTCTGCAGTGTCACTATGGTAAAATTGTTATAAATAAATAAATAAAAATATCACTAGATAATACCAGCAAACAACGTCAGCAGACAGATTTTCGATTTGGAAGTTGGACAAAAAATTGAATAATTCTTCCTCTTTTGTCCGAGATGGAAACCCACGACACCTCAACTAGTGAAAAAATACCCCAAGCAGTGAGCTACACTATAGCGTATTGCCAGATCATTGCATTGAAAAAGCTTATACACCCCTGACACAAACACACTTACCTTCGTGTCGTACACGTCTCGAATGAAAAGAAGGAAAAATTCGCTTTTGAAAAATACATAGCGACACAGCGGGCGTAGCAAGCGACCCACCCACCCTTAACAACCGACTGCCTATACATATTTTCACCCACCTGTGTGGATGCAAATAGCAGATCGTGTCTGAGTATTGCGGGTGAGGGGTCGTTACGTGCGCCGCGGTCCATTGTGAGCCACCATGCAGTTCAATGGATGCAATGCAGACGATGGGGATGCGCTTTGTGGAAGGAAGCCTTCGAGCTCTTCTGCCGTTATCCACAATGCCTGGGCAAATTTATGGCCGAGCCCATCTGGCTGATTTGCCGTGATCATTATTATTCGCCGCGAAATGCGTTTGATTGTCAAAGAAAACATCCCCCGGGATAGGTTTTGCGCTTGATGCAGCTTCCCCCCCTCCCCCAATTCTCCACAATTCTCTTTGTGTTATCTAGAGTGTTGGATAATGACAAATGTGCAGAGTTTTACTTGATGATTGTTTGTATGATGCCGTCAGGGCTGACGAAGGGGGGGAAGGATAAATTCACGCTACCCATGCTACTTGAAGAGTCTTATTTTGGAGAAAATCATTACAATAATATATAAAAAAAAATCGGATGTGACCAGCCTATGTATTTGAGGAAAATAAGAAAGTCACAAAACAAAATTCAATAATTAAACATACATACAAGTTCACAAATACTGGTTATGAGAGCATTTTTGATACAAATTAAGTGCAAATGTATGGAAACTTGCACAAGACAAAAGTTCTACTTCCGGTTGTCGGATTTTGTTCAATTTTTTTTTATTACTTAAAGTTACTATCAGTATTATACATAATAAATATCAAGATGATTAAATAATTTAAAAGGTCAAAATAATGAAATATTATTTAAAAAAAAAAATACTACATCCGGTTTATGAATTATGACCAAAATCTTATCAGCTCTAAGTAAGTACATAAAGAATACAAATGTAAATTTTCAGATTGATACGTTCTGGCGTGTGGACAGAGTAGTGGCGTCAACACTTTTGAACTTTCTAAGAGTAAAAAATCCCACTTCCAGTTTATTAAATTTTGTGATTTTTTTTTATTTTCATAACATTGATACAAGAATTATACTTGAATTTTTTCGTAAAGAGCAAATATGTTTAAGGGGTCGAAAAAAATCTGTGATAGAAAAATCGAACAAGAGTAAACTGTCACTTCCGGTTGACGGACGCTTACCAAATTTTATACATAACTTTAATATTATTAAGCTTTAACTTTTAGATATGAAATTTCAGTTCAATAAACAGAAAGGTTTCTGAGAAAAACATAAAAATCCTCGATTCTACTAAAAGTAATAGTACTACTTGCGGTTCAGATAAAAATATTTAAAAAATATAAGGTTACAATAATTATTATTTCTATTACATGTAAAAAAATTTATTCCGATTCAGTTAGCGGTTTGGGAGATAATTGAGTTCAAAAACTTAAAAAAAGAGGACACCTCTAAAGGGAGGTACCTTTCCGGTCAAATAAAAAATTTGAAAAAAAATTCAGTAACCGATATTATACTAAGTTTCAGTGCGATAGGACTAACGGTGTTCAAAAAATCCTCAAAGTACACAGACACACACACACACATTTTTTCTAGATCATGAAATCGATTCTGAGTTCGAATCAGTTAAAATCTCGATTTCGAATTTTCGCATGATCACAAAACTTCATCTATTGTTACTACGTATGTACATAGATAAAGTAAAAATGGTTCACTATTGTCAATTTCTGTTATCAACCTTTTTTTTTCTCTCCTGCTTTCTCGGACAATGGAGAGGTCTATTGCTATTTTATGGCGGCAACTCGTCGCCGATCTCTATTTATGAAAATCTTTCGGTTTGAAATAAAATATCTATAGTATGTAGGTATGTACCTACCTACATTGTATAATGTGTTTGGATTTAGGGTGACCTGTCATAGCACTATGGCATATACATATGAAATAATAATAAAAAATCTTACAAAAAAAGGTCTACTTTGACAATGTACATATAATCTAATGGAAGGTCGATTGGTATATCGAAGAATTTTGGATAGGCAGTGTAATATAAAGAGGAAAGTGCCATCACCTGAGGTTGAGTCGTGTGTCTCGTAGTCGTCGTGTCCGTACATCCTGTCGACCAGCTGTCCCAGTCCTCCGTACATGTAGCCCTCTCGGATGACACCGTCATAGCTGACGTCAGTCAGGTTGACTTCATCCCTCATCTCACCCTCGGGACCCTCGTATCTGACGGTGCTATCTGAGGACAAGAAGCGCGAATCAGCTGCCACCCCGCACGGGGCACAAACGTAAACCAGAGCTGCCTCGTAACAGACAAAGCGGCATGGACATTCATATATTTTATTTTTTCCATTCATTTTCACTCCATCGGCAGCGACATGAGACATGAGACATGAGACATAGTGGTGTGTCAATCACGGTGTTCTTGTTAGAGTAGCGGGTGACGTGTTGTGTGGGCTAAATACTGCGCGCAAAAATTCGCAAATGCACAACATAAATTTCAGGAATGTACACATTGGTTAGGATTTGGATGTCGAAATTTGCCAGTCTCTGTTTTATTTTTCAACTTTTCAATTTTTAAAATTTTAAATGATTTTTTTTATTAAAATTAATAATTGATTTAGATCTTATGATACAATTTGATACTATGTGTGTCTTTGAAAATATATCAAACTTCTCATGTATACATTTACTATATGTAAGTACACATTTATGAATAATTTTTGGTTATATTTTTTATAAATAAATTTGTATAATACTTCAATTGGTTCAAGTTGTACAAATGTTCATTCCATTAAAAATGAAACGAGTTTTTTTTTTAATTCACACTGAATCAGTTTAGACATTGCGAATGTAAATATATACAAATTTATATGAAGGATGCCAAGGATGCCAAATTTTTCGGATATTTGTGGAAGAAAATATATTTTTTAAATTCTTTTAATATTATAATATAAAAAAATAATAAAATCACTCGCTTTGATAAATAAATAAATAAAAATGCGCAATCAAATCAAACAAAAAAATAAATAAATCAACCAAAAAAAATAGGTAACGTAAAAGACCGACGACGCAAATATGCGTCGTTGTGGGCCAAACGTATAAACGAAACGAAATAAACCACCGCTGCATCACACGTCCAACCCGAAAGCGACCGTTTACAATTAATAGGTAAAGTTCGGTCGTTTTGGGGTTGTCCGTCGTCGACAGGGGGCGCCACTAACGTTCCCAGACGCATCCGAACAACTCGACCCTCATGCAAACGGTGCGGGTGTGGACCGAGTATGGGATGAAGCGCACTTTTGACGCGACGAACGGCAACTGCAGCTGTTGCCTCACCACCAGGTACGTGTTGGAATTTCCAGGCAGGGTCTGTAAATAAACAATCAAATTTTCATTACAGTATTATTTCAAAAAATCAAAAAAATAGTACATATAAGGTGGTCTATTCCAAACTTTACACAGATACTAAGATTTAAATAGCGTACCCTTAAATTTGACTATGATTATAATAATATAACAGAGGAGATATTATGCGTATTTATTGTATGTTACGAAGGCGTATTTTATATCACATACTAGTTGATGCGTTGCAATGCCACAATAACGCACGCAATTCCCGTTCCCGTTTCCTTTCCGTTTTTCCCGTTCCCGTTTTCGGCCGATTTTTTTTCCGTTCCCGTTCCTGTTCCCATTTGTCGAAAAAACGCAGGCGGCGAACACATTTAACGTCTCTTCAATGTCGTACCAACGAACACATTTCCTTGACTACTGTAATTATTATTATTATCCGCTATTATATACATAGCTTATTTTTATGATTGTATTAAATGTGTTGTTTGTGTATATACATACATATATTACATATGTATATACATATGTATGTCTAATTTCTTTAGTTATTATGTATTTTGTTTCTTTTCTGTTATATTTTTGACCATTGTGGCGCATTAGGAATTCCTGTAATGCTACAATGGTCCAAATTATAAATAAATAAAATAAATAGCCGATTGAAATATTTTTAATAAAAGTTTCATTCAAAAAAACATTTCAAATACCAAATCTTTAACTCTTCGGCGTAATTTCTAAACTACCTATACACCTATGTACTATACCTAGCTATAGTGAAAATAATTATTATAATTTTCAAAATATTTGTGTTGACTTCCGAGCCGAAATACCGTTACTCATTACAAATTGATTTAGTGTGTTTTTGTTGCAATACATTTCCATTATATGTATGTACGCATGTATATGATGATAGATCTTTAATAAGTGATACATAAACTTCTTACGTCGAATCAGATTCGGGCGATTGTGCCGATTGGGAAATTGAGACGTCTTCGCGAGAAAAGCGATAACAACTTGTTCCCGAGTTGTTGTCGGAAAAACTTTTTCCGTTCCGATTTCAAACAAGCAATTAGCGTCGATTGTATCGAACCTTCTCTCCTTCTTCCTCGCCAGGCTTACAGGGGAATCCCCTTTCACCGAATAATGAATGTAGAACATCTGGTGCCATAACTGTCACAGCATTACATCGTAAATCGATTTCACACCTCCTACTTATTGTTACGTATTGTTACGTATACATGAATGCGGGAACAGGATAACCTTGCTAATGGCTACGTTGTTTAATATATTTATCTCATAATTTCATGCAAATTTGCGTTATGAATGAGGCTATAATTTCAATGAAAACATCTTCAAAGCTAGATTTAAATTCGATTTTTTTTTGTACCCAAAGCAACGATATATTCTAAATCTCACTTTTCTAGGCTAGGTTAGTCCCCTAAAAATTTTTGCCTACAATTTAAAAACATCAACAATTCAATAACAATAAATTCAAATCGTTGTCCATGTTTTTCACTTCGATTAGCGAAGCTCAGAAACTGGAATCGACTCTATTTGAGGTAGTGGTAGTGGTAGTGGATTGTTATGGTATGGTTCACCGCGTCGTCCGCTTGCACGGACAAAGCAATCAACTTGCAGTTGATTGCTTTGTAATGTCTTTAAATTATATTTTACTTAGGGCGCAGACTCGCAGAGTCGTACGTGGCATATAATTTTGTTTAATAGTTAAAAAAAAGCATGATGTATGCCAGGCCATAATCCCTGGAACGTTTTAGATGACATATTTTCCTTGTATTGGCATAGTTTTGATAGTGATCGCTAACGGTGATTCACCTATTTGAAGAAATGCAGGAGAAACTTGTCGAAATAATAAGATCGTACAAATTAACAATGATATAAGGCACGCCCATTCACAGCTGGTGTCTATCTAGGCATGCCATGCTGTACCATTTTGTCTGTCTGATCCTTTACTCTCCTCCAAAATGATTTGGTGAACTCCTCCAAATCTCCTTCACGATTTGGTGAACTCCTCCAAAATTTGGTGATCTCCAAAACATTGATATTGTGTACGTTTTATTATCTCATTCCCACTGATTGCAATTGCTTTAGAAATTTAACCGAGTAGCTTTGATGGTCAAAATGACCTTTAGTAAAAGTTTTAAAATAGATTCTATCATTAACATTTTAATGAAGACCGGGAAAGAGATTCAAGGAAAGTGTCCTAGACCAGGAATGGTATCATTGCTTTATATCTACATACATATGTACATATATCCGTATGAAATGTAGAAGTTTGTCGTACCTTGTCTCCTATGCCGTTCTTGTACGAGACCCATCTGTCAAGTACGTCCCTCCAGAATTCGATGGTGAATTGTTCGGTGTATTCGACTCCTTGGCCGTTGCCGAAACGGCCCTGGGTTCCTGTCCAGGTGATCAGGTGATTCCTCCTCAGGTCCACTTCCAAGAACTCCTTTACGTCGAATTGGATCGAGGCTTTGGGACACCAGGCGCCGCCATTCAACTCTTGGCGAAGTCTGTGGACAATTAAAAACGGAATAGTTATTAAAAACATTCAATAACGATTTATTAATATTCAATTGATGAGAAAGCGATCTTGTTCTTTCATATATTGTATGTAGTTGATTCGTCGTCAACGTGTTCAAACTTAGCAACCGATTCATGTTTGGTCCTAACAATAATTATTAACAACACTAATCGTTCACACATATGCTATGGTAATGTAAAAAGAATCCCGTGACATAATTAAATATCTTTTGAGAATATGTGTACACTTTTATTTTTACATACATACATACGTAATATGTACCATGAAAGGAATGACCCTAAGGCGACACATTTTTAAAACATAACACGACATAGAATAAAATATAATACAAATAGAGACATCTATGGATAGTCAAAACAAAAATTGATACACAGAAAATTTGTCAGTAATACATTATGTAGGTAGGGCTGCTAATGTCCCGGTTTTCCAGGATGTCCCGGTTTTCCAGGATGTCCCGGTTTCACGCCTCTGATCCCGGTGTCCCGAAATGACCTTTCGGGACAGTTAAATATTCTGGATTTAGATAACTGCTTATTAACCTCTCATTGTTCAGAAATACAGGCCCCCGCAGTTACAAAACTACAAAAAAATTAATGAATCTCAATCTCTCGTGGATCCACATCCATGGTTAAAAAAGCGAGATTGAAAAAATCAACGTTTTTCTCTTATCTTCTTTGGCAACATATAATTAATTTCATCTAATATTAAAATAATAATAACTAAATAAACCGGAAAAAAAGAAAATAAATATTACTTTATAAAAGAAAGGATCTTAAATGTAATTTGTTAAATTTACTCTTTTTACAACGGTTTTTATCATTCTTGTAATATTTGTGCCTTCTTTAATTCTTGTTTTATTTTATATTTATTTCATCAGATTAAAAGGCCACAGCGCCCAAATTTTTTGTAAAATGTAAAAAAGATTCATACAAGCAAATTAACAAATACGATTTCGGATGGTACATGATGGTGGGCTGGAGCAATTAAACTTTCCCGGTTTGGATATCAATAAATGTGGCAGCCCTATATGTACATATGTATTTAGCATTTATAAGATTTAACAAACTCGAGATGCTAATAACAAGAATTTGCGATAAACTGAGGGGAAGGATACCGATTTATTGGGTCAATATTACAATTAAGCTAGAATTATATTGATGACCAAAATGAGCAATATGGCAAAGTATGAAAACGATCGGATAAGAGGCAAACTTTGTCCTGAATTGTAATCGTAAGTGAAACGTAAAGGAGATATGTAAAAAATAGGAAAATTCTAACAGGAGACTAATCTATGTTTTTTCAAGAATTACAGGACGTATTTGCTGGGACTTGTACCTACGACCCATTTACTCTTATGAAATAGCTCTACCAGTGCACTTGCCATGTTATAAAAATGGCAAGTTAATATGAACGTGCTTTTGAACTTATTAAATTCAATTCGCTTGTTTATTTTTATTCAATTTCAGTCGACTAATAACAGTCGAGCCTCACGTAAACAAAAATTGTGCGCGAATATTAAACGTTTCAATCAATCATCAAAAATATCAATGAATACAATGATATCGCTCTCGAATAATATTGAAAATTAGCCGGAACTCAAAAGTGTCGACTATAGTTTTGTTGAATATTATCGTCTGTGAATCCGTACTTAGTGCGCAGCATCCGCGTATTTGTCCGTACATCATTCGCATCGGTTACAAGTGTTTTTTTACTACGTATCGTGATAAAGTGTTTTTTATAATAATTTTGATTATTTAGTTGTGTTGAAATTTTCTATCGCGTGTGAAAAATAAATTCATTTGTTTTTATATGGAGTGAATTTAAATTTTGAAAATAAATAATGTAATTCTAAATAATGTAATTATCAAAAATCAATATCAGTGTTGTTAAATTATGTCCAATCTTTTAAACTGTACATATATTGCAGAAGATGATTGGCAAAGGCGATTTAAATATTGCTATGGAGACCACATACATACACACACATTGCTGGTGAATTTTCACGTTATTTTATGTGTCAGTGGAATTTTATTAAATAATACCCGTATCTTAATTTGTAATATGTTTATTTTTTTAGGTTGGAAGTGAAGGTAGGACATAGTATACATGTAAGCATATTTTATTTATTTATATACATATGTATATAAACAATTTAAATCGTCGTTCAATTTCGCTATATACATACATACATACATACATATAGCTATTTCGCTTACATATTCGTTTGATGTATGAATTTCGAACAACAAAGTAACGTTTAAATATTTCCAGCGTTACAATATTTATTCCGAAAATACTTTTGTTTGAACAAATTTGTGAATGGAACCAGACGCACTTTCGTTATATTGCTTATGTCACGTTCTTGCCATAAATAAAAACTGGTCAGTGCAGCTGCAGATCTGATGTTTCTCGAAAATGCGTGAGACGTATTGTTCCTCAAAATAAGAAAACTTAAGGCACGTATTTCCAACACGTGATATGTATGTATTTTGGTCGAAGTGCAAATTCAATTGAAATAAAACACGATGAATGGAATATAGCTTGCATCAATTCTGAATATTTGCGAAACTTGGACGCTGTTGGTGGCAAGCTTTGAACAACATAGAGTCCTTTGAAATGTGGTGTTACTGGAGGATGTTAAAGATCTACTGGAAGGAACATGTAAAGAACGAAACTCTCTTTCAGCTGCTTGACAAAAAGACAACTTTTTGATACGGTAAAGCACCGAAATATTGAATATTTTGCTACGCAATTCATGGCTTCAAGTATCTCCTTTTACATACAATAATGGAAGGGAAAGTAGAAGGCAAACGGTGGCTTGGGAGAAAGAGGATCTTTTGACTCCACAACTTCAGATCATGTATGAGACTTGGAGTCAAAAAATTGTTTCAGCTTGCCTAAGATAGGGCAGAATTTGCATGGGTTATTAAAAATGTCTGCCCAAGATTTGTGCAAAAATCCGCAGGCCCTTGAAATGTGGACATACATAGAAGGATGGTGAGAAATTCATGAATGACGCGTTGAACTAGTGCCGAGCTACTAACATGTCGAAGTACTCAACATTGTGAAAAGGCATCTAGGACATGTGATACGGAACCAGAAATATGAATCCCAGATCGGAGCAAAACATCATGGTTGAAGAATCTTCCGTAGTGTTACGACCTCAGCACCTGAGCACTATTCAGAACAGCCATGGATACAGTACTGATTGCCGACATTCTACCGTCGAGATTCCGATCAACATACATATATATTAACAGTTTTATTCCAAAATTCTTATCTCGCGAATTTCGCTATTTAGACTAAACATTGGGAGCACTTTTTGTAGGAGTGCTGGAATGGTACCCGAGAAAATATAAGAGGGTGAAAGGAAGGCTGCAAGAAAGACGGGCGGATAAAATTATAAAAATGTGTGAAGTGAGATGGATGGATGAGCAAATGTATTATGAGTATTATGCCCCCAGATTTTGAAGCTCGGGACCGTCGCTCCATTCGCACGGCTCTGGGTATACGATTAAGTAATTGCACCTCACGTTATTTACCTGTTTTTTTTTATTTGTTTTTGAGGGACTCAGATTTACAATAAACCGGAACACGTCCTGGCCTCCCAGGACGTATGACCGTGCTATGCTCAGGGTTGACGAGAGGGCGTGGGGGGGGGGAACCGGGGTAAAGTTCCAGGGACCCGATTCGGGACGTTCGGCAGACGAATATTAATATTTTATATTATTTTACATAAAAATACATACATTTATTTAATGCTAAATGTGTATGATTTTTCGATTCTTATTATTTCGATTAGATTTCAATCCGCGTATTCTTTGCGTCTAAGTGAAATCGTGCCTGTTATATAATACTTCCTTATTCAATTATTTTAAAAAAATAGCAACCACATATGAGTCGTTATATTTTAAAGTGGTGGAAGTCAAATTTTCGGTTCCGAAAACACTACATATTTCTGTTTGACTTAATTTACAAATTGCCATCACTTATTTCAATTCGATTTGTCCCGAACTTCGGGAGAGCAGAATAAACGTATTACAGGCAACCAGTATTTTTAAATATAATTAAACGCAAAACATTATATTTGATGTTTTGCGAGATATTTCTTGAAATGAAGAAAAGTGGACTAATGCCACTTTTAATTATAACCACTCATATAGGTATTTTTCTAATAGTTCTGATATATTTTTCACATATCTTCTATATACATATATATATATATATATATATATATATATATATATATATATATATATATATATATATATATATATATATATATATATATATATATATATATTTATATACATATATATATATATATATATATATATATATATATATATATATATATATATATATATATTTATATACATATATATATATATATATATATATATATATATATATATATATATATATATATATATATATATATAATATTGAATGTCTGTGTGTGTGTCTTGAATAGGCTCCCAAACCACTAAACCGATTACGATGGAACTTTCAGTATTTGTTGTATGCATGTCCGGGATGATTACTGATGGGAAAAAACCTCTGAATAATAATACTCGTAATTACGATTTTACTATCCCGCCTTCAACGCATCACGCCGCGAGTGTGACAATAATTGCGCCACGCCTACCTCGCACTCGAATGTACTGACCATTCAGGGCTGTACCACAAACACACAGTGGATGGCCCACGTCAACAAATATATCTATGTCTGTGGAACGGGAACGGGAATTGCACGCGCTATTGTGGCATTGCAACGCATGCCGGGTTCATCTAGTTTAAAATATATCTACAAGGTCTTTTTTTTTTAGTTTGTCATAGGACCCGGAACTAATTTTTCCCAGGGCTCGGTATTTCTCTCGGCGGCCCTGGCCTGGCCCTAAGAGGACAAGACTATAGAGTGGACCAAGTTTGCGCCGTTCTTTGTTCATTGTTCGCCGTGCATTGTTCATTTTTATGATGAACCGTTTTTTTTTTGCTTTGTGCTTGCGTTTTTTTTTTTTTGCATTTTATGATGAACCGTTTTAGCTTTGTAGTTTGCCCTGTTCCCTGGCAAACAGACTCAAAACGCCCTGTTTCCTGGAAAAAGCACGCTTCCGGTCGTACCTCCAGACAAGACACATGAAGAAGAAGACATTATAGTCGAATACGGATTTGGCTCGAAAATAAGAAGGATATTTAAGTAGTTTTCGATGAGGAATAGGTCAAAGTCTCACTCTACATATGTACATATGTATGTATGTATATATACATACATAGTTTCGTGCATGTTTCAGAGTTGCAACGAGAAGGACGAGGCTGATTGAGGTGGGGTGGAACTTCCACCATCGCTCCAATTTGATTTAGTGCAATGTTTCATCATAAAATCAATGAACTTTAGTTCGAGTTTAGTAACAGAGTGATTCCATGTGAACAGTTCACGGGAGTGTCTACATAGTTTGACCTTACGATAAAAACGACCATATCTCATACCACTTTATAACAATAGGGAATTCAGTTTAGAGTTCGAAGCAGGCACCGGAGAATCTGCAGTGTATTATAATAGAGGCGGGACGGGGTCGAGGGAACGGGACGGGACGGGGGGCGGGGGGAAGATTTCTGCGAAATTTCGCAGCGGCGGCCAACCTTTTTTTGTATTCGGCTCGTCGCTTCGCACAATTTACGTCGTACAAAATAGCGCACATATTTTGCGGACGTTGACGGCGAGTTTTTGCCGGCCAGCGTCCTGTGGCCCGCCGAAACCCGCTCGACAGTTTGACATTTGAAAGGGCAACAATGCGGCACATCTGGCCCACATTTCCCGACCGTGGGGCGGGAGGGGATTTGCGAGGGGCGGGGGGCGGTTGCAAAAAGCAGGTTGTTGCTCGAGATAAATTGATTTTCGTTTCGTTTCTTGTGGCGGGCCGAGTAGCAGATTTATCGCGGACAAGAGGGCCGAGATCGGCGCGTGACGATAGGGGTAAGAACGGGGAGGGGGAGGCTTGTTGGGGTTTTTAAACCTCCCCCGTCTCCCCCCCCCTCCGCCAACAGTTTTCCCTGGGAAACCCGGCAATCACGTACACGTCTCGCTATTTGCTTATCGGTTTCGCCATGCGGACGCCAGATACCCCCCAGAATAAAACCGTCACGGTGAAACGTGTAACAAAAAGTGGAATGAATACAACCAGATATAAATACAAATACATAAAATCGAGCAAAAGTGCAATGTTCAAAATGCAGGTGGGGTAAAAGCCTTTGCGATATGTGATATGCTAGTCACCGGAGCCGTGAGGGGGCCGTGTATTGTTCAAAGGCTGTAAATGCATTGTTAAAGGTTTGCCGAATAATGGATAGCACTGTGACTATCCTACCTCTAGTGATATCCTAGTCATAAAAGGGTTCTGTGACAAAAAAATTCCTTGGGTGGGTGCACATTTTTTAATTGTAGCTTTATCTATGTACGTAGTAACAATAGATGAAGTTTTGTGATCATGCGAAAATTCGAACTCGAGATTTTGACTGATTCTAACTCAGAATCGATTACTGGTCACGTTTTCATGATCTAGAAAAAATGTGTGTGTGTGTGTGTGTCTGTGTACTTTTGGTGATTTTTTGAACCCCCAAAAATATTTAGAACGGTAGTCCTATCGAACTGAAATTTAGTATCGGTTACTGAAATTCTTATCGACACGACGTAAATTTGTAAATTGACCGGAAATGGTACCTCCCTTTATATGTAGGTGTCCTCTTTTCTTTAAGTTTTTGAATTCAATTATCTCCCAAACCGCTAACTAAATCGGACTAATTGTTTCCTACATGTAATATAAATAATAATCTTTATAACCTTATATTTTTTAAATATTTTTATATTTACCGCAAGTAATACTTTAAGAGAATCGAGCTTTTTTTTATGTTTTACTCTTTTAGTGTATGAAACTGAAATTTTATATCTAGAATTAGTAAGCGTAATAACAAGTTATGTATAAAATTTGTAAAGAAGTATCCCTCAACCGGAAGTGGCAGTTTACTCGTGTTCGATTTTTCTTTCACTATTTTTTTCGACCCCTTAAACATGTGTGCTCTTCACGAAAAAATTCAAGTATAATTCTTGTTTTAATTATGTAATGAAACGTGTCATATGTATATATTTTTCAATGGACTTTCTTTTCAAAAAATAATAAAATAACATATGTTTTGTGGAAGTTTTCGATTGCATTGAAATTATTTTCAAAAGTATCGAAAACGCCGAACTGTAACGGAATTTGAAGTAAATGCCGACAAAAGGCAAAAATTAAGCTATCGTGAGACCGTCATATTTAATTTTATTTTTACATGTTTCGTTCTAATTATTATGTATAGAGACGATAATTTTCGAATAATTCACATCAGACGATCGAGTTAACCCTTTCGCACCCATTTTGATTAATAGTATCTTGCGCTGATATTCAATTAATCCCAGGACGTGATGTTAATATAATCTATACAATATAAATACATTTGTACGTATGTATGTACATATGTATGTATATGCATTACACAATTTCAATATAGAAAATATTGTATTATGTATTTCCAAGTTTCTGGCTTTTTTATTGTATTATTTTTATTACCCCCGTAAAATAAATTCGACAGGTCTCCGGCTGAAATAGTAGTAGTAGTTTTTTTTTTTTTTGCGCGAAAAGAGGATGAAAAGTCCATTTGTCGGGAGAAACCTCGCGCTGCCTTTTTGCGGTTAAGTGTGGTCAAGATTGAAACACTTGGGCTTTTTTCCGATTTACCGTCGTTATGTATCGGTTAATGTTTTTGGGGATTTTTATCGAGTCCATAACGCGTTTTTCGGGCAATAACTTTATGGATAAAGTCGGAAAGAAATCGGAATGTATGTTCCGGATAAAAGTTTAATGCGTAAAAAAGAGAAATTTCAATTCGGTTCACTGATGATTACTCTGTTGACTACTCAACTTTTTATACAGTATTATAAGTAGACTGCGGATAGGGAGCGTGCTTTTTCCAGGAATTGGGGCGGTTTGGCTCTATTTACAAAGCTAGAGTGCAAAAAAAAGGTTCGGCAAACATTTGAAAAGGCATTTACAACAATTGAACAATGAACCAATATAGAAAGGCGAGCCTTATCTCACACATACACACACACACACAGAGAATAGCGATATTATATATAAACAATGTATGATGGTACCATTCATTGGCACGACTCAATTATTTACACTTTTTTCCATTAAACATTTTCCAGTATTCATATTGACGCTCGTTATACACCATAATGCTAAAATATACATAAATGTAAGCACTTGTTGCACAAACTTTACGTACACTGGTCCGGAGGGGGTGTATCCGGCATTAAATAGATTCATCAATCTTATTTTTTTAACGAAGACAAAAAATGAAAACGTTCTTAGATTTTAATTGATTTATCGTCCGGAAAATGGTAGACTTGGTTGGCTGTGTTTTATGTTTTATATTCAAACGTTTTTAATTATAATTTATATGGCGGTTTCTTTTATACGGATATTAGTGTATGTATATTATAATATACAATACGTATGTATGTATAGTAATCAAAATAGATTTATTTTATTTATTCAATTGAATATGTAGACTCGTGTTTACAGCTCGCTCTTACAGTATACACATATGACATCTATGGTCAAAAATTGGAAATTAGCATTGCGAGCATGTGTACAATACGACCAATACAAGCATTTATACCATGTGAATTCATATAAGCATCATCCCCAGAGACATCTATTGAGAAAATTTTGCAGCGTTTTATTATACAAATCGGTGAACCTCCAGATGTTGAATAACTTGAAATTTGCCAGAGAGATAGGAAATGAAATGCTAATTTTACATTTCGAAAGAGACTTATACATATATGCATATATGTAACATTGGTTGGTTGGTTGAAAACAACACATTTGATTTATTTATTTTTTCGGTTCATAGGCGCCGATTCGATTTTTCTTCGATTCAAAGGCTTCGAAGGCACCGAGGGCGAAGGCTCCGGAGGCGAAGTCCTCGGGGGCGAAGGCGCCGAGGGCGAAGGCCCCGGAGGGTGCCAGGGGGGCTGCCGGATTCTGGTATACGTATATTTTCGAAAGAGACTTAGTATATATGTTTGTTTGTTCGTAACAGTAAATTTAATAAAAAAAACATATAAAAATGAATATTCAAATAAATTTATATAAAATAAAACTATTCAAATAAATTTAATAAAATGTTTACTATTAGATTAGTCATGTTTAAGCGGTTTATATTACAAATACCGAGCGAAGCCGGACAAAACCACTAGTGTATAATATGTAGATATTAAATTTGTAGGTTGACTTTTTGTAGCCGATAAATCTCTGCCTACGAAATATATCATTTAGAGGGATGTTAGGAAAAATATCACGAGAGACAAATATGTATGTATCTTTTAGAGAAACTGTTGTCTCATCGTCATCATCATTTACAGCCCTTCCCCATCCATTGCTTATTCAAAATCTATATACTCTCTAGGTAACAGGCTAGGTTTGTAAGGAGTTGAGACAAGAGAATACCCTATGTATCTTCCAACTTATGTAAGTTTCATGCCATGTTTCAGCGTTGCAAAAGTTCGTTACGCGTTCAGCTACATCAAAGTAGTTTTGCTTTAAAAAGATAATCAGTTGATTGATCTCGAGTCGCAACTAAAAAAACTTCATCTATTGTTACTATGTATATGTATGTACATAGAAAAAGTAAAAATTTGCCGATGCTTGCTCTACATAATGAATATAAAAATCCTACAAATTTGAATCTGGTTACGATTCTGACTTCGATCTAATTCCGGATCCACTAAATTTAGCACAAACACACACACACCCCGTTCAAAAATGTTATGTGATACTGAAAAGAAGAGGAATGCGGTATTTTAGTGGTTGAGGGGGAAGGGATTAGCTGCCTTAGCAGGCTGTGGCCGCGGACAAATGTTGAAGAAAACGAAAAATAATAACGGCCCATAACAAAAGCAATAAATATGCCATTACTCCTAAATTGATTAATGGCAAATACGCCTACGCGAATAATTTATTAGTAACTAAGGGGAGGGGAGTAATATTGGTTTTTCACCTATTTCGGGGCGCATAGCACCATATTGTTCGGGATCGCTCTCCACTCGAAACCTTCACTAAACCAAAGGTACGGTCAGGGGCTTGCAAGCTTTTTAATCTTCGGGTCGCATTTTACAAACTCAGGAACTTCGATAGTATATGTATATATGTATGTATGTATATATGCGGTATATGTACGTATATATGTAGATAGCTAGAAACTTGAGAGTGAATTTCTTTAACAAGTTTCTCCACGTGCAGGCACTTTTCGATTTGGATTCCAATACACTCGTTATTAACTAGGGATGCAATTATTTTTGATCTTAGCTCATTATGGACTGCCTGAATTTTCAAAAAACCCTCTATGAGAGTTCGCGTATTGTTCGCAAGGTAATAGGTTATGTAAATTGAACATGACTCTTAAATCTGTCTATCAATTTAATTAAAAACTGGAATGCAGCATCTTTACAGTTGTCATCGACCGTGTGAATGATCAGATTTGAATTTCTCAACTGTACTGATTGCTGTATTCAATTTTGTATAAAATTTATAAACAAAAATCTATCTGATAGATCATTTTGTTATTCATTTGAATAACAAAATGATTCAATTTGAGAAATATGTATGCAAACGTGAGAAAAAAAACCAGTCAATTTCATTGTTAATAATTTTAGAATTCGAAATCTTTTCTGAATATTATCATTTTGGAATAATTTTGATCAATTCCTTTAAAAAAAATTCAAGCTTTAAACTAAAGAAATGTATATTTTAAAAATTTATTTGTTGATATTTTGGATAAAGACTTGTTGATATGATATCTGAGAATGAAAGTGTGGAATTAAATCTATGTACGTATATATACATACATATGTATATATATATATATATATATATATATATATATATATATATAAATGAACGTCTGTGAGTGTGTCTCGAATAGGCTCCTAAACCACTAAACCGATTACGATTGAACTATCAGGATCTGTTGTATGCATGTTCGGGAAGATTACTGTGAAAAAAAAAGCGGGAAATAACGGGAACGGAAACGGGAAAAACGGGAATGAATGTCATTGCAACGCTATAATTTCAAATGTTTAACGGGAACGGGAATTGCATGCGTTATTGTGGCGTTCAGCTAGTCTTTAATAAAAACTTTTTTTGTATGAAATTTTGAGGATTTAACAAGCTAAGAAGAGGTATGTAAAAATGAATACGCTATGTTGACTGCCTTTGAATGAAGTTTTATTAAAAACACAGCGTATATGTTTGCGGCCCATAGTGAGTTAATATCGAATCGTAGCTGCTTTATTATGATTACGTTTTTTTTACATAGTAAGTTTTGCGATATGGTATTTATTTGAAATTTTTCGTTGGTTGGAAATAGTATGAAAATAACATTGATTGTATTTACATAATATATTACATATGTAGGTTATATAAAATTAGTATATCTGTTCTAATCCTTGTTACGTTGTTTTGTAAATATTCGATAAAATTTTCAACTTTATTTTTTGAAAAATAATATCGAGATCTGATATATCTTCAAATTATTATTTTATTTCCTGTGTATTTTGAAGGTAAGGTACGCGAAACTCAGTTTTGTCAGGCCCGGAATATATGTATATACTCAAGAGGTGAGGGAGGAGGTGAGGTGAGGAGCGGCAGAAGAGGAAAAGTAAATTTATAACGAAAAACGGAAGAGGGGAAAGAAAAAAGTGAAAAAAGGGGGGGTCGCCTGTTAAAGTATCTTTTGCGTAAACAAAAGTTGAACGGCAATATGGAAAGTGCGGTTAAATTGACTTGCGAGCGAAAGCCGCCGCCCACGCTTTTATGCGTCGTAACAATCTTCGAAAATTCCGCGTCGAGTCTAACGACCGAACTCTGCAGATTTTATCGCTTCGCCAATATGCGAAGTATATACAAACCCGATACACAACGGATTAAACGCATAGTTAGTCTGTTTACCGAAGCGCTATTTATTTTTAATTTATTTGTATCGGATGTCGTCCTGCCCGAAATGTGTTTATGTGCGCGTTGCGTATCTCTTACGGCGAATTGCCACCTTAAATGGTGATGATATTCAACGAGCATTCGGGAATTTGATGTTATTTAGATACGGTGTGTATTATATTGCGTATGGGAAATTTATGTACGCCATAATATGGTTGGATCTTCACTTAGTGTGTGGTTCTACATATTATTGTTTTCTTGGAGGAATATCAGTGGCGCTCTCAAAAGGTAGTGAACGTTTCATGCAAAACGTGTTTATAATGAAAAACACAATAAAGATTATGTGACAAAAAGTGGACCGACAACGGTGAATGTCGTTTGGATATAAAGTGCATACATATTACATAGAGATAAGAGGATAAAGGGAAAAATAATAACTTAACCTGGATGGAAAAGGAATAGGACCATCTTGTATAGAATTTTCTCGTCGGGTATTATTAATATTGGTTCAAGCCTGTTTTATATTGTTAAAGCTTTTATGATACAGTATCTTGATTTTATTTTCAAAAAATCGACCTGTAAGTTGTCTGTTTTTATTTAAATATCATATAAAATATACACACACACACACATATATATATATATATATATATATATATATATATATATATATATATATATTTTTTTTTTTTTTTTTTTTTTTTTTTTTTTTTTTTTAACTTCACTAATAGGTTATATAATGAAAGTTAATATGTTTATATTACAATGTTGATAATTCGATTTACGTATTATGGTTACTTTTTGACGTCTCTACTCAAAACGGTCGATCTTTGTTTTCAACTCTCTGATTTTGACTTTTTGGTTTGATTTTGGACTGAGAGCGTCTATTCGGAATTGCGATATTTTACGTACTTTATATATTATACTTTTTTTTATATTTTACAAAAATATTTTTAGTACATTCATATGTTCCGCAATATTTACGTAGCGTATGGGTAATGACCGACACGATCTATTTATATCATACATAAGTACATATCACCGAAACATATCAAGGAGACCCGGCATTCTTTGTTAATGACATGTTGTGACAATATTGACTCGACGATACGACGCAAGCCACATTACGCCCTGTAATGTACATATGTATATGTAATGTACATATGTATATGTGTTGATTTTGCCTTGCTTTCGACCAAAACTTGTTTGAACGTGTACTGCTGTATAGTATGAATAGAATAGTCTTTTCCGTGCACTGCTGTGCCGGGCTGTTGACGTGCAGTGCTGGATAGTATAAGCAGACTTTTATTAACAGACTTGTAAAAAGAGGAATTTGTTTCGGAGAGTAACTGATCTTACCGTGTCAAACATTTACACTATTTTCTATGTTATGAAGTTGTCTTGGTAAATGCTTTTATCTATGTACAGTGGTTTCGTATTTGTGTCAGAGTGGAAACACACAATAAAAAGTGGAGATGGATATGGATATTTTCGTGGATAGGATTAATTTTTTGGTGATGCCAATTGTGTATGGAATTGTTTCGACAGTCACTTTTAGATAAAGCCGTCAAATTCTGACAGGAGACAGTCAATTTGGATTTGTCGGCAGTGATAGACGTACTCGTAATCATCAAAAAAATATAGTAATCCTCAATTTTAAATGTATGTATGTATTTAAATCCCTTTCGGCCAGAAGTTTAATCCACGACCTTTTAGTTGACAAACAATTGCTCGGCTTATGTATGAGCTTATTATTCTATAGTTTATAAAATATTGATGATTCCGAGATATTCTACCTTTATTACAGTGATACCTATATTTATTGTAAGTTTTTCGTTTTACGTTATTCATTTTGATTTTTGATTTTCTTTCTCCTAAATAGATTATGTATCTAAATAATTTAAGCTGTTTAGAAATAAAATTGGAGATAGAAAAGTGTGACGGTCACTTTGGTAACATCGTCTGGGTGAAATTAAAGAGACGTGTCGTCGGCCACAGCCAAAAGTGGCACTGTCTATTTGCAGTGATGTAGAAGTTGTGTCCTCGAGATTAAAGAAGTTTTTATTGTTTTAGTTGAGTTTTCCCGTCGGAACTTTTCCGAGTGAAAAAAGTGAAGGAAACCCGCCAACGCTGGGACTACTATCGCTCAAAATGACATTTAACACAAATGTATTTAATCCTGTAACAAAGTCTGAAATTACTCCAAGTCGACAATGAGCTCATTTTTAATTGGCGAACTTTCGAAATCCGACCTAATGAACGCACAATCGAGTTCATTGAATTCGCTCACTTAAATTGAATTTCGCATCTCGAATTCGAAATTTCGACCCCGGCCGTTTCAAGTTTAAATTCATATAAAATATCGCATTTGCATATATTTTGGATTCAATAGTAGAAATTTTATATCTCTACCGAACGAAAACTTTTCGTATCAAATGTCTGTTATACATAGTTAGCATTGAGATTTGTTTGAAAACTTTTAATATTTCAATTGTCTACTAAGCATTATCTCTATTCTTATGCGTCATCTTAAATACCGTTTTTTTTTCTTCTATCCGTTATGTATTGGTTTAATTGCATATCCTGCTCATACATATATAAAATATGGTTCGGTGATAATTCCACGATTAAAAAGCGATCTCGCGCACGTCACTGAAATCTCGATCACGGAACATTTGCCACCTAAAATGTCCATCAATCGAAAGACACCACGTGAAATATTGTACTAACGAGAGTTCGAGTGCCAGATATTCCGTATTAGCGATTTTTGTGCAATAATCGATCGCAATTTGCGCAATAATCCGTTTAACATTTCATATGATACATACATATATGCCAAGTACGTACGTACGTACATGATATATCCATACTCGTATGTAAGTATCATATGAAAATACGTACTTTTGATTTTTGATTTGAACATGGACGACTACATAGAGATATTTGAAAGCTGAAATGTACTACAAATGAAAGATAAAATACCCGACTATAGATTCAAATATTCATTTTGAACAGGAAATTGACAGATTTTGAGACATCACCCGAACAATACCAAGATATAGAAAAATCGCGCGATTTAAAAAACACATATGTATGTATATCTTCGAATCTCGAGCCAATCAACATTTTTTATTACCAGATTCATGTTCACTGGGCATAGATCTATAAGAAAAGTGATATCTCGTCTCTGAACTAAAAAAAAGTCGTCATTTGTCGAACAGTGTAATGGATCAAACTTCAAAATACATTTTTTTTTAGATTTTTCCGACTATATAGGATCGGTAGCTTTGCGTACAAGGTTTTTACATACATATGTTTATGTCAATTTCATTGACCTTTAAAGTGGGTTGAATAAAGAATGTAAGTTTAATAAAGTAGTCTTTTTGCCTGTTCGTAAGTTCCCTACTGTTGTTAAGTCTACGGCTTTGATAAATATCGTAGCCGGAGACCGTGCGAGAAACTTGTTTATGTGTTGACAAATATTTTCTTGTAGTATTGTAGTGATTACAAGCTAGACAAATCTTTTTTCTTCTTCATATGGTATAATTGCCTTAAAATAAAAAATTATAAAAATTAAAATTAAAATTCTAGAAATATATGCGTGTGTCGGCAGTGATTATAAATTAGTCATGCCATTTTTTTACAAGGTTTTTCTTAGTTTCATTATTTATACGGTATAGCTACGCTGACCATACGTCCTTTATTTAAGAAGACAGTCTTTTATTTCCCTGCTCTGTCCTTTAGATTTATTTATTTCCTAAAATTGCCCTTTTGTCATTTATTTTGTAATATTGACTATCGCGAAAAATATTAACGACGAAATATTTAAAAATGCAATTCATAAATTATTATATTATATCAAACCTGTATTAATTAGACTGAGCAACAAAATAAAAAATTACCGGAATGGAGAGTAATCATATTTACTGAATTTGACCCACTAAATTTGAATATGATAATGGGGAGTTTAAAAAGCTCTGCAATTTTTACAGTTTTTTGGCATCAAAAATATCAATTAAAACAAAAATTAACTCAAAATTTAGTATCGATATGCCAAAAGGTGGTATTGGGATCAATAGTTAGATGTTTTTACTGTTGATTGTGATTTTTCAATGTTTTAAAATATTTATAATTGACTAGCGGTGCTACATGGCTTCGATCGGTAAATGGAAATTAAATGAAAACCATGAAAATAATCTTAATTTGTTTTTTTATTACATTCATCTGAATCGAAAAAACATAATATTATTTAACGACCGACCAATCACACACGTCTTTGACCGATCCAGCCAGAAACGACTTTGACGACAGCTAATCAGACAACAAATTACAGATGCAGTTTCGGTTTTAAAAGTCAAAAATATACTTTTTCACACATTTTTTCCGTGATGTAACGAGCTTATTTCGCTAATTTTTCATTTAACCACGTTTATAGGGATTGTTTTTACATACCTCCTTTATTCTATCTTAATATTTTTTTATCTAAACGTACTGATTCGAGAGGTAATTCGAGTCTTTTAAATTTCAACAATGTGAAATAAATATGATTGTTTAAAATAATGAATTTTGTATGCTAATATTTTATAATCAATGTTTATAACTTAATAGCTGAACCCGGCATGCGTTGCAATGCCACAAAAACGCATGAAATTCCCGTTCCCATTGCGTTCCCGTTTACGTTCCCGTTCCGTTACCATTTGTCAGAAAAATGCAGGCAGCGAACACATTTGAAATTATTCAATTGTTCAAATGACGCGAAAACATTTGAAATTATTGCGTTGCACTGCCACTCATTCCCGTTTTTCCCGTTTCCGATCCCGTTTTTGGGCGATTTTTTTACAGTAAGCTTCCCGGACATGCGTAAAATAAATCCTGAAAGTTCCATCGTAATCGGTTGTGTGATTTAAGAGCCTATACGAGTCAGACAGACAAACAGACATTCGTTATTACAAACCTTTTAGATCGACTTACGATTACAATTCAGGAAAAAATTGGCCTCTGATCCGATCGTTTTCATACTTTGCCATATTGCTCATTTTGGTCATCAATATAAATAAATGTATCCTCCGCCATTACGATGGAGAAAAAAAATCTTTTTAGACGCGTTTGAAATTTGAATTTCTAAAAAGTGTTTATCCAGTTTTTAGTTTTAAACAAAGATGGCGGTAGTAAAATAAAATTATTGGTATTTTTATTCAAAATATTAATTTTATATACAAATTATAGAAGAGGTATGTTTTTAAAAAACTTTTTTTTATTATATATATGTACATATATATAATAGATAGATAGATAAACATTTTTAAGAATTTTTTTAAGTTATAAAACGATTCTTTATTTTCTCCAAAAAAATATGGTCACCGTAGGTAATAGCTAGCTTGGATCATCAGTTCAGTCTCCAAACATAATCCTTATGAATAAGGCGAAAATGATTGAGTAAACTTT
Source organism: Arctopsyche grandis (assembly GCF_051622035.1). Lineage (NCBI taxonomy): Eukaryota > Metazoa > Arthropoda > Insecta > Trichoptera > Hydropsychidae > Arctopsyche > Arctopsyche grandis. The sequence goes on from NC_135356.1 coordinate 23,003,143, forward strand.
GACCGTCTCCGATTAACATCCTGGTGGCAGCGCAGCGTTGCTCGGACATTCTTTTCCACGACGCAATACATTACAGAGACGTCGCAATACGTTGTATATTATATGCGATATTATTTCGGGTCAAAAGGGGGGAGGGATGGGGTGGGAATAATGCTCGCTAAACTGTACTACATATCTCTACGTTCGTTCGTGGGGAGCACCGCGTGCAATATTGGCGTCGTAACTCAAACGTGAGGAAACTATTGGCCGCCCCCGCCCGCTGATTTACGACCGCAAAACGAGCCCTATATGCGGCCAAGGGCCCCCGGGGGCTCAGCCACTCCGCCCCCAGCCCGCCGAGTCTATCCCCCTCGAGCCCCCTCCTTGGCAGCCCTTTCGCTCACTCGACAATCTCCCGGTACCCCCTCGAAGCGTACTCAACATCGGCCCAAAGTGATGTACCGCCACTCGAGAGCCGAGAGGGTGAGCTCAAGTGACGTGATTAAATAAAAGTCGCACATGGCTTATAGGTGTACACACCTCTAACCCCACCCCCCTCCTCATACGCGATCGCCATTCATTTAGGATGGATAGTACACGCTTATCATTAGCCGTGACCAGTCGATTTTCTTCTTTTGCAGAACAATTGATCAGGTCCAAAATGCTATATATTATAGACGATCTGATGTGCGTGAGTCTTGCGAGAAAGGAGCGTGCTGTCGCATTCGTGCAATGTTAAGTAACATTGTAAGGGCGTAAAACAATTTCTTTATTCTTATACAATGATTTCTTATTTAACTATATAATATTATTACAATATAATTCAATGTAAGGTCTTTAATAATATTACTCTAAGCTTTGCTGTTCATATCATGACGTTGACGATTACTTTTATCGTCTATAAAATATAAATTTCCATTAATATAAAATATTTACGTATTCCGTAAATAAATTAATAAAATCAACAACTTGCATATTTTGTATTAAAATTGTATTAATGCAAATATTTCAAAATACGAAACGTGAACTCAAAACTAACAAAACATAAGCCGAATTCTACCGACCGCTATACGCACAAACGATGTTGTATTCCTTAAATGATTTCTTTATTTTTTTTAATTATTTCTTATTTAACTACAATATATAATATTATAATAATATAATCCAATGCAAGGTCTTTAATAAGGGATGATATTTTTTGTACGGCTGTAAAATAAATTACGCAGCATATGTCAAAACGACATTTAACGTCAAATTAACATCTCTATTGGGTCTATTGGCCCAATTGGGTCGGGCGAGCTATTTTAGAGAGGGGTTATCTTTTTCTTTGCAGGGCGAAATGTTGTAGAGATGGTCATTTTCATATTATGTCGTGATAAATACCTTATTTGTCTGGAAATAGGGCTATTTTGCCGAACCGATAAATGGTACCCCTTTAATAATATTACTGTGAACTTTTCTGTCCATAACATGACGTTGACAATTACTTTTATCATCATCATCACTTTTGTAGTCCATTTATGTGTACATATGTATGTATATCGTCGACAAATTGTTCATAAAACTCCATAATTCAACTTAACTGAGCTATTATTGCTGTTTTGTTCCTATCAGAGCTCATTGGCAGCTATTTAAAATGATAACCGGTAAATATTTTGAAATCATTTCACCTAACTCTATTCTACTTGTGACGCTTTCTTCGAAACGCAGTTGTTCAAATGACATTTTGTGAATCACTGTTTTTCTAATGCCACATTGTTTGAATGCATATTGTTAGCCAAGTTTCAAACCAGTGGTAATACGTATGTTTTATAGTATGCAGTGCATATGTACTATGCACTCGCTGTAAGTTTAAGTTTGGACTATTGTGGCATTACAGTAGTTCCTAATGCGCTACAATGGTCGAAAAAATAAAGAGAGATGTGAAAAATAAAATATACACATACAAAAAAAATTAGACGTAATCATAAATAAACATGTCTGCATGGCCCAAATGGAAGAAAGAAGATCGAAATTCCATCCAATTATGAAAATAATGATGAGCGCAGGCTTCTAGACAAATAAGTTAAATGAGATGTTTCTCCGAAGTTCAAGAGAATTATATCTAAGCATGTTCAAAAGGAAAGGAGTTTGGTAGAGATATGGGTAATACCCATAATCTTTCATATACATATAGAAAACGATGCTTTTTGCATTTTCTCAATCACTAGAGAGTAATTTGCTTCATGCAGATTCACTCAATCGCATTATATATATATTTTTAGTAGGTACATATAATAGGAATAAATAAACTTTAAAATAGGAATTCTCATCGAATGCCGAATAAACTAAATTCAGTATATTGAAAAAAATATTTAATTTTGTAGGTATTACCTTTTGCAACATTGTATATGTACTGTATAGCTACCATTCACACGCATTTTAAATATCCATGAAAACGTGATCCATGGTCAACTTTTGTTCCAATTCAATCAAAACCTCGAGGTCGAATTTTTACACGATCACAACACTCTCTCTGTATTGATCTATCGATGGTGTTCCGTTTACAATACCATGAAGAAACGATAGTATTTTCGTTTTAAATTAACTTGAAATTATCAATATAAAAGTGCCGTCATCGTAATAATTTCCATTCGAACAATTTGTCATTCCAAAAATGTGTCATTCAAAAATTTGCTATTTGAATTACTCACTTTGACCAATTGATTTCGAAGAATTTGCCTCGAATCAATTAAAATGATGTCAAATTTTTTTGCAATACAATGTATAAAAGTAATGAGTTTTAGCTTTAATTTCAAATTGAGTATCAACTCCATTTTGAAAACTAGTCATTTAACTAACGGGCAAAATCCTAGGGATGCCATAATATTGAAGGGTAGTTCAATTTTGTAATACCTTAAGCTGGAATGGAGTGGACCATTGATGCACTTGAATAGAATGGTATTTCAGCTCTTACAGTTAAACATTTACAACAAGCTCCTTCAGATAAATTTGAATACATGATGAATATAATATTACGAGTATAACATTTCAATGAAATTGAGAGAAAAATGATAATATTTTAAATATCGAAATGAAATCTTAAATTTGAAGGCGGAAATAAATAGTTATAGGCGCTTTAGGAAAATAAAATTAGCTTCCTCCTTTCTTCAGCCATTAATTACACGTAAATTAATGACTAAAATTATGGGATCGTTTTTCGTTAGCTTTCATTTTCAACGGTATTTTTTATTATTATATAATCATTTTAATTATCCAATTATCCGCGGTCTGAAAAGATGAAACGACCTCAACTTTGTTTCGATAATTAGAGAGGCAACGTCAAGTAAACATTTCAAAATTTGATACGAAATTTTATCTTACAATGTTATTATTTTTAAAAGTAAAGCTTTGACGGCATTATTTACGGTTAACACTTTTTCACGTTATTGTTTGTACTTTGTACATTTTTTATTGTTTTTATGTTTGTATTTAAAAATAAACTTTTATGCAAATCGGATTAACTTTGAGTCCGTATTGTTATTAAATTGAAGCGATAGCTAAAATAATACTGTGTGGTATTTTTGTAAGTTTAGAAGTCGATAAAATAATTGAATATTATTAGTATTTTGTCAATTTTAAATAATAAACATGTTATTTATTTAGTATTGTGCTATATTCTGTGATATAATCTTTATAAATAGATTTAAAATGTTTGTTTCACCTTTCTGAACAGCTAATCGTGTTTCTCTTTGTGGAGCAACGTGACCGAAGAAATTGTATGCACAAAAAAATAATTCAAATTTATATTTCCTGTAACGAAAAATTAGTTTAATTTTTAAAACATTATTGGTTTAGATTTATTATTATTTTAGATTATTAGTATGTTAAATTTAGAACCACCAAACTTAAAAATTTGCCAAAAGATATATACATATGTATATGTAGTAAAGTGGGTGAGAAGTATGACAAGGGTAGTTGATATAGTGGATAGAGTGAAGAGATTGAAATGGCAATGGGTGGGCTACGTCACTAGAAGAATGAATGAAAGGTAGACAAAAGCAGTGAGAATGCAAAAGGGTAAAAGAAAGACTGCACGGAAGATGGGTAGACGAAATTAGGAAAATGTGTTGGGTGAGATGGATGAGAGTGGCGCAAAACAGAGACGAGTGGAAGCGTATTGGAGAGGCCTTCATCCAGCAGTCGATGGTGAATAGCTATAGATGATGATGATGATGTATGTATTATATCAAATTTAATACTATAAGACATATGGTGTTGTAATAAAGGTCATTTAATACAACATTTTCATTCTTCACTCTCGTTTTTTTAACCGAGCAATGAGGGAGAGAGACGGTAAAAATAAGTTAAGCGATGGAAGCGAAGCCTGCAAATTCCCGTCTGCCCAGCGGTGACAAATTCGTTGACGAAGTTCGTCATTAACAGTCAAGTACTTTTTAGACGTACAATTATTTTTTGATGTACTATCATTTGCACTCGTATGTTGACATACAACTTTCAGCCTGTTTCTCTGATATATGTATGTACATACATATGTACATACTAGATAATGTTCATATATATTTGTCTAATATAGTGTCGATAAGAATTTCAGTAACCAATACTAAGTTTCAGTTTGATAGGACTAACGGTTTTCAAAAAATCCACAAAATACACAGACACACAAAGACACACACACACACTTTTTCTAGATCATGAAAACGTGATCAGTGATTGATTCCGAGTTTAAATCAGTGAAAATATCGAGTTCGAATTTTCACATGATCACAAGACTTCATCTATTGTTACTACGTATGTACATACATATGTATGTAGATAAAGTAAAAAGCACGAACCTAAAGATGTGTTTAAAACCAACTCAAGTTAAAAAAAAAATACAGTGTATTATTAACATTTTTTTTAAATATACTTACTAGATAAGAAACAAATTAAGTTAATCAATTAATTAAGCCCGTGGAGGCTAAGGGGATCCGTGAGCATCTACACAAATACTCTACATAAATACATATGTACCTACATTTATCAACGGCGCATATCTACAGATCACAGATAAAAAATACGAGTACAAATTTAATTTTGTATAGACAACTACATACATATGTATGTTTTGAATGTTTACTAGATAAAATGCTATTACAGCGTTTGCTTCAGGTATCGTCTGATCAAAAGCTATATAGAATGTTTATTTCAACCCTTTGTATTCCGAATTAGTTAAAATAAATATAGCACTTCAGAGACGTACATACATTGTATGTATGTACATACATACTATGTAGGCGGTACTCACGTTTCCTCTCCATCCTAATGTATGTCTTAAAGTAACAGATTATTGCCTCCCACGGGAACGGAAAGGATGGAGGAGGCTCTTTCGCTTGCTCGGAGCACACGCCACTTGAATACCAAAGGAAAAAAAATCCCCAAACACTCGTGGTCCCACGGGATTGATGGATGTCCGGCTGGCGATCATCCAATATTCACACCGGGGACCCGAGACGGGGAGTGCGGGGAGGGCGGGGGGAGGGGGTGGGCGCCCTCATCTGTCCAGAATTATACCCGGATAATGAAACGATCGTTCAGCCCTTTGTGGCCGCGGACAGGGGCCCTGCCGAATAAAGAAAAGGGAAGAAAAGTTCCTCATCGTTTTGCCGGGCGATTTGTCTTGGCGCGGTACGTGACCGGTTCGTGACCGGTTCGCGACACCTGCCACGGCTGATTGTCCGGTGTGAAATATATTCAGCAATAAAGCTGGCTGTTTGTTCCGGACTAATGGTCCGTCGGGTGCACTTGCACCGCCTTATTGCAACGTGCCGTTTCGTTATGTGCTGTCACGGGGTTATATTTCATGGGGTTATTGTTGTCGTAAATATTTATAATGCGGTCGAATCGAAAGGGCTCGGATTTGAATCGCGCGTAAGTGGTCGTTACTAATAGCCGCTGTACTGATTGATGCGAGGATTTGAGACTTGTCGTGTCAGGTGCTCACGATACTTGCTTGTCAGTTTGAAATCACACTTTTGTTGAGATAAATCGTTTGGTTCGAGATAAAGAAGATGAATCTAAGTTTCATCAAACTACATACATAAAAAAATTGCATTTTCACTACGTACGTATGTATTAGGGGGACCGAAAAGTAATCAAAATAATATTCCCAAACTACCTGCATGTGCGATTTTCCTATGCGACGAGAATGATCCTGAACTATAGACCTTTGGACAGTCAATCTTCAACGATAATTCCTCGATGGTTTGACGAGGATCTGATTCCACCATTGACGTCAGGATATCATCATCTGATTTTTGAGCTCTTCTTTTCGTATGATCTCCTCGAAGTTCTTATTTCCATTTTTAAATTGTTTATACCACCGATAACACTTGTTTAGTTTCAGAATATCCCCGTTAGTATCGGTGATTTTTTTTCACTTCTTCGTTTGCCTACATTACTTGGTCTAACATAAACAGCATAAAATGACGCAAGTGTCCTTTCTCTATTATTGGTCTCGACATCCTTCCTTAGGTAGGATTTTTTTGGACCATGTCTCGACACAAACTGACTGCGAAAGAGCTTGTCAAAAAATTTTGTTTACTTTTCGGTCCCCCTAATATATGTAGGACTGTATATGTATTATAGCAAGCCATGATACATGGCATGCCATGACTTTTATAACAGGTGATTAGTATGGACAAAAATATATGTATATATTATATGTTTTTAATTATCGAATTATAATAATGTGTCATGAAGTGACTAGTATAATTTTTCATTTTTGTGATATATATCCCAATTAGTCTACCTTTCTTAATTACATCTTGTTTGTCTTCAGAACATAATCTTCTGTATGATATGTCGAACGATTGATCGAGAATACAACATTCCGAGGCCTCGTTATTTATTTCCGTGCGCTCCGCACTGATTTGATCTGAGGGAATCGTTTCGCGAGCCGAGTCCATTGCTATATTTGTGCTCACGAAGTTCTGTGTAAATATGTATGTTATTTAAAAAAATAATTCAAAATGATGTTTGATAGACACAAATCAGAATATTTTTACGTTCTATAAATGCTTGAACAGACTAGTGAATTAAAAACGTTTTGTCTTTGACGGAACGCCTATACATAACAATTCGCTAGTATCGCGAAGGGAACAGAATTGAAATGGCGAGTCCGTGCAAGTGAACGACGCGGTGAACCATATCACAACAAAACACTACCATAGGCAGGGCCGATTCCGATTTTTTAACTTTACTAATACTAGTGAGCAATATCAATATGGACAATGATTTGAATTTATTGTAATTGGATTTTTGATATTTTTAAATTTAGGGAAAATATATTAGACTAGTTCTTCTAGTCCAATGACGGCACGCAATGGTATGTACATATGTATTTATTCTGTGTCTCTCCACGTAGATATCTCAGGAGACCCTATTACAACAATTTACAGTTCATTTTCCGTTGTTGACTCTGCGTGTCCACGGGCGGCTTTAGGTGTCACGGTTACGGGTCCGGGCCAGGGATGGACTCCATTGTTTTGGGACGCCCTTTGTTGAACGTCCTCGCATAACTCAATTTGCTCTTTTGAAATAATATTATTAGAGATTTGAGACGATATCTGACTAAATTCAACCCGTCCGGGGGTGTTTGCAGACCGGAACAAATAAATATAATAGTGATGTATCACCGACACTGTTTGCGCAAACGTCTTGCCTACCGTTCGACACTTGTTGACATATGGTAATTGTCATATTTGAGTGTTGTTTGACTTTCACTCGCTTCGAGTGATATTTTCCTGATGGGATCCAATAATGTTTTTTTTTTTAATTCTATTATTATATATTGTGCGTGTTGATTTTATGAAATGAATTAACTCGTTCGGATGATATCTTCTAATATATAATTTGGAAAGAGACTTTGTATGTAACCTTCGTTCGTTGGGTCATAAATCCGTGACCTCATCGAACAAATAATTTGATTTTTTTCGATTCAAAGGATTCGAAGTCCCCGGGGGCAAAGGCGCCGAGGGCGGAGCCCTAGGGGGCGCAGGCGCCGGGGGCGCAGACGCCGAGGGCGCATTCGGTTTCTGATTCGAATTCTGGTATACATATAATTTTATATACATATATTTTTTTATAAGAGACTTACTATATATGTTTGTTTGTTCGTGACAGTCAATTTAATAAAAAAAAATAAATGAGTATTCAAATAAATTTATATAAAATAAAACTATTCAAATAAATTTAATAAAATGTTTACTGTTAGATTAGTCATGTTTAAGTGGTTTATATAACAAATACCGAGTGAAGCCAGGTAATACAGCTAGTATTAAATAAGATACGTTATGTTTTCGAATATTTTTAGCAGTTTGTCAAAAGTAATCGATATAATGGAGAGAGCGAAGAGATTGAAATGGCAATGGCAAAAAGAATGGATGAAAATAAGGACTCGAATGTTACCCGAGAAAATGTAAAAAGGTGTAGAAAAGGCTACAGGGAAGATGGGTGTATAAACATTAGAAAAATGTGTGGGATGAGATGGATGAGAGCTGTTCAAAGTATCAGGTCAGTCCATAAGTTCGTGCGCATTTTCAGGAAATTTTTAAATAGTGAAATGACGGACAGGAAATGTTTAAATGAAAAATGACGAAAGACTGTTCCGTGAGATGAATCCATCCTTTCTGCGATCTGATCCACTGTTAATTGTGGCTCTGACTCCATAAGACTTTTAAGAAATCGTTATCAAAATGAACAGGACGACCTGAACGGGATCTATCATAAATGCTGGTTTTTCTAACTTTAAAATTTTTAAACCATGTCTGGGCAGTCCTTACACTGATAGTATTTTCACCATGTACACTATTAATTTTTATCGCTGCAGATCTGGCAGATTCGCCACACGAAAATAAAAAGTATAAAACAGTACGTTTGTATTGATTATCGATATTCATTTTTATGGGTACTATATGGATCCGATGCTTACGAAAATTGGTGACAGACTGACTAATACATTAGTCAAGCGATGACAAATTTCGACAGGTTCGAAAACTTTTTGGTTTAGAAATGAGTCATCGCGAATCCCGTACATGTTGAAAATGCGCACGAACATATGTACATATATACATATGTATGTATATGCAATTGTAAGCGTGTTGGAGAGACCTTTATAGTGGATGGTGAATGGCTGCTAGTGATGAAGATGTTGATGATATTTTGTATGTATAACATGTTTGATTCATAGATTTTATTTCTCAATACTCTTTCAAAAAATGAAAGTTTCTGGTTCAGTTTTTTGTACTACATTTTATAGACTTGCCTTTTACACTTGCCTTGCTGTGCTAAAAAAATCCCCCTGCCTCTGCGTGATTTATGTTGAAATAATACACAATGTGCGAGGTTATTTATTTTAATTTAATATATAATTTCGAAAGAGACTTCGTAAGTTTGTATCTTCGGTTGGGAACTTCGTAAACGGAATACAATTTCCATGACGAAAATTCAATTGGTTGAATATTATATTTTTTTCGATTCAAATACATTTAATAAAAAAAATAAATGAATATTTACTATTAGATTTGCCATTTTTAAGCTGTTTATATTACAAATACTGAGCGAAGCCGGGTAAAACAAATAGTTAGTTATAAAAATCTTTTTGAAACGACGACTTACGACGATTAAATGAGGAATAATATAAAATAAGTTCAAGAAATGAATAAAATAACAACTGAAACAGAGCCGCCATTTCAAGGTGAATATCATTCTCACACTGACCGATGCGTGTGGTGTGTACTGAATTCCCTCGCTTCCTTTATCTATCTCGCATCTGTGAGGCACGTGTACAAGAGGCTTCCTGCGAAAATAATTATTTCTGTTGGTTTTTATCAAAGTTTTTATTTCGTAATTAATGGAGGCGTGTTGGAGAGGTCTTCATCCAGCAGTGGATGGTGAATGGCTGTAGATGATGATGATACGTTTTGGCAGTGGTATAGCTGTGACGTACATATGTATGTCGAATCGAAACGACTATTATAGTACGGCGAGCGTTATCTCAGACAGAGAGGCAGACAGACAGACAGAATTGCGATAGTATATATACTTTTTTTTTTACATACATACATATATACCAGCAAGGTAGCCCCAATGCGCCTTCCTGGCCAATTACAAACATTGCAGTATTTTTTTTTATTATACTAGTCGCTGAATTACGAGACACTGAAAATCTCGCAAATTAACGAATTTATGAATTGTTGCGTGGAGTGTTTGTTGAGGAATGCCAATAGTTGTTTGTAACAATTGTATATGTGATATGTTGTTGTTATTATTTTGTTATTGTTATTATTATGATGTAGTATTGTTATTGTGGTGATGTTATGTTGTGTTGTATTACATTATTATTGTATTGTTATAATTAATTGACTGGCCACAGTGACGCGTTGGAGCTCTCTGTAATGTCACTGTGGCTAATATGTTAAATAAAATAAAATATACGATATAAAATAAATATGAATTTAGTATGCATATAATAAGATGAAGAATTTCCACGTCGAAAGTTTGAGAATCACCTTTTTACATAGAATAATACTCTTCGACTGTAAATAACTGTCAAAATCATCGCAAGGCACTTCAGAAGGGGCGACGTCGTAAATGGAACTGATTGCGATTCGGCCGTATCGCTTACATTTGTCTGGCCCGTCACGAGTCGTGAGGGTTAACGATCCACCCACTGCGACCCCCCGAAGGAAGGGACGCCCCTGTAATAGTTTTTAATGGAGCGTCGCGACGCCTGACGACGTGCTAGGCATTCGGTGCACGTACGACCCTGCCTTCTGCCTACCTTCCTCCAGCGTGCATCTTCACCTGCAATCCCATTTACCCCCGCTACACCTGACCCGCCCGGCTTTTTCCGCCGACCCGCCGAAACGGACCGACCGTAATCCCCCGATTCGGTTTCGAAAGGTAACACGCGCCAGCCACTTACCTGCTCTCGAGATTACACCGGAAGAATTCGGATTTTGCCCACCCGCACCCCCCCCCCCCAGACTCCCCTTCAGACCACCCAAGCATCCCCTTTCGCTCCGAGATGCCCTCTCGGGCACATCGGAGTCGATTCATGTATGTAAATTACATTCAATGTGTGTGCATTCAAGCTTAAATTTTCATATGTACACTTATAAACGGGTAATGTCTTCGCGCGTATTGAATATATACACACATATTAAGCTAGGGTTGTGAGGCGTCCCGATTAATCGGGATTGTCACCAGTTTTAAGTCTCGTGTCCCGGTGTCCCAAACAAACCTCTCGGGACGCCAAAATGTCCCGGTTTACTACTTTATAAATTCTTACAGAAGTTTTTAACTCAGAATTAAAAAAAATGTAACATTAAATCGATGACAGATGAAAGAGATATATGTACTTTCTGTGGATACTGTTGAAAGTATTCTAAAATGCATTGAAAACTATGATTTAAATTGTTGCCAAATGTATGATTATCTAATTACAACAAAAAAATACTCTTACAAAAGGCTAAATCTAATGACAATTATAAAAAAATACAGATTTTAGAAACCTATTATTAAAAAATTTGTATTATTTTAATTTAGATGCTTATGGTTAATTTTGTTCCTGTTCGTTGGTTTATATTATATTGTCAATTGTTTTTAAATTTATTTTTTATGACTGCCTTCGTTCCAATTTAAGTAATTAATATAATTAAATTATTTAATATAAATTTAAATGATTTGATCTGATATTTTGGGAGGGGTGGAGAGGGTGTCCCGGTTTGACTTGCATGAAATCCGACAACCCTAATTAAGCGCGAAAATTTATACTTCATTTCAGTTGATGCGTTGAGAAATATGCGATTGGTATTGTTCGGAAAGTTTAATATGTAAAAATAAACAAGAATATTATCCGCTAAGCCTTTTTAGGTAGCATTGAAAAAAAATGCATTGAACATGGGGTCATGTAATCCGTGTCAATTTTTATAATGACTCATTAACACCGGAATTTCTGAATGTATAACTCGATGGAAATCACTAACTGCCGAGTATTTTAGATTGTGGCTTTTTTCCTATTATGCTGTAGATTAACATTCTTCTTCTTCTTGTTAATGCCTTGTCCGCATCCGGACGTTGGCGACCACCTCGTCGATTATTTGAATATATCCGCATCGGTCTTCAGCGGCTCGGAACAGCTCTTCGGCGCTCATATCGGTCCACATGCGCATGTTTCGAAGCCAAGATAACTTTTTCCTGCCAATCCATTTTTTTCCTTCTATTTTCCCCATGGTTATCAAACGGAGAAATTCGTATTTTGGACCCCGTATCATGTGTCCGAGGTACTCCATCTTTCTCCGCTTGATGACAGAAACAAGTTCCCTGCCTCTCCCCATCATGCCGAGGACAGCTTCGTTTGATATCTTTTTGGTCCACGGAATCTTCAGCATACGCCTATAGACCCACATCTCAAAAGCTTCAATGCGGCTGATCATCTTGGTTTTCAGAGTCCACGTCTCACATCCGTGTAGTAATACTGTCCAGACGTAGCTCTTCGCTCTTAGCGTATGAAGATTGAGATGCTTGTTTGTAAGGGCCGCCTTCATTTGTACAAATGCTGTTCTAGCCATCTCGATGCGGATTTTTAGATCTTCATCTGGGTCCATCTCTTCATTCAGCCAGGTACCCAGGTATTTGAATCTTTTTACTCTTTCTATCACCTCTCCATCCAAGGTTAGATTCCCGGTGTCTGTTTGCATTCTATCTACTATCATAAATTTTGTTTTCTTTAGATTTATGCGCAGACCTCTTCGATTGCTTTCTTGATGTACACGGTCTAGAGATCTTTGCAGGTCTGCTAAATTTTCAGCGACTAGTGCCGTGTCATCAGCATATCTTATATTGGTGATCGTCTCGCCGCCCACCTTGATGCCCTCCGCCTCTTGGAGAGCATCGTGGAAGATGGATTCGGTGTAGGTGTTAAAAAGAGTAGGTGATAGGATGCATCCTTGCCTGACGCCCCGTTCTATAGGAATCTCATCAGTGAATTGATCATCGACACGTACTACTGCAGTCTGATTCCAATAAATATTTCGTAGCAATCTGACATCTCTGTCATCCAGGCCAATATTTTTTAATGTTTCCATCAGGCGAGCGTGTTGGACACGGTCAAAGGCCTTTTCAAAGTCTATAAAGCAGATGTACACAGGTTTACGGACTTCTCTGCATCTTTGGAGTAGTGTTTTCATACAGAAAAGGGCCTCTCGGGTACCCAAGCCTTGTCTGAACCCAAACTGCTCTCTGCTAATCGCCTCTTCACACCGTGAGTAAATTCTGCCCTGTATTATCTTTAGTAGGATCTTCAATGTGTGACTCATTAGGCTAATTATTCTGAAGTCGCTACACGTCCTCGCGTTACTCTTTTTGGGCAACGGGATAAATATGGATTGTAACCAATCGCTAGGTACTTCGCCTGATAAATATATTTTATTATAGAGTTTTGTTAGATTTTCTATGTTATCGTCGTCCAATAACTTGAGAAATTCGGCAGGAATCAGATCCGGTCCAGTAGCTTTCCGACTCTTTGCTAGTTTTATAGCATGTTCCACTTCGGATTTCAATATATATGGTCCCGTTTCTGGATCTTCAATATGCCCTCCGGTTTCTCTATTGTCTTTAAAGAGCAATTTTGTGTACTCGGTCCATTCTGATTTCTTCTCATCCATATTTAAAATGATTTTTCCATCTTTATTCCTAAGGAGTATGAAATCTTTTTTTCTGAATGATCCTGTTGCTTCTTTTAGTTTTTTATGTACGTTAAATTCGTCGTGTTTTTCTTGTAATTTTTCAATTTCGTTACATTTATTTTCCATCCATTTTTCTTTGATTTCTTTAATTTTCCTTTGAATTTGGCGGTGAATATTTTTATATTGTGTTGGATTATTATGTTTGTGTTTTCTACGTTCTTCCATTAAATGTATAATTTCATCCGTCATCCAAGGTTGTTTTTTATTAATTATTTGATTTGTTAACATTAGAATAATATAATACTATGATTACTTACCAAATTAAATTAAATTGTAAAATAAATAGAATAGAATTAGTAGATCAGTAGCTATTAAAATAGATATAAGATGTATTGTGAACATAATTTCGTAATAATAAAAAGCATTTAAAAATCGATCAAAATCAGATTGTGGCTTGGCATTTAGACTGTGAGCATTACATTTTAACGACAATGATGAAGATGGAACTAGTTTTGGAAAAATACATTCATTAATAGAATTTTTTGTTAATTTTATATTGTGGCAAGAGAGAGTCTAAAACACACCTTTACAAAACTCGAAATCCTCGGCGGTAGTTATCTAGGGTAGTGATTTAGGGTTTATTTGAATTAGCTACAATTTTTATACCTGCTTTCTATTGGATTCCTAAATAATTCTAGTTGAAAATGTTGGCGAAATTTTCAGCGTGGCGGGCTTTCATCAGAAAAGACGACAGACAAAAAATTAGTATAGATGAAATTTACATATATGTAGTTACGAGGTAGAAAAGGCGCTCAATGAAATCTCGTATTGATACTTGTTTTTAAGGTATTGTATTCCATTCCTCATAAGATATGTGTATTTATGCTTATCTGGCAACTATTGGTGTGAGCAAATGCCCAGAGTGAGGCCGATTTGGTGTAGTGCGAGACGAGCATTCGAACCATGTCAATCAATCCATTGATTGGTATGTAGTTTCAATAGTGGCTGAACGAGCGATTCACACCATGCTTAGGAAATTGCTCGACTTGAGGCAGTCTATTGGCTATCAGGGATACAAACAAGTAGAAATTTCGTGCGAGGCTGCCTCGTACAAGAAATGGTGCACATTTTTCAAAACCTTGCACCTCTAAATAAATAGCATTATGAAATAAAGACTATGTAGAATATAATTAAATTCATTCATTTTTAGTAACAATTTTCCCAGAATATTATTGTTTATATTCAATATTCCTAGAATATTCAATAATAATATTCCTAGAATATTCAATAACAATATTCCTAGAATATTCAATAACAATATTCCTAGAATATTATTGTTTATATTAAACTAGTGATAGACCCGATGAAAGTTCATCGGGCGTATTATAAGTAAAAACTACCTACCTATCTATTTACATATAAACAATATAAAACAACATTAGAAATAATTATGATTTTATTTTCGGTAGATGGCGCTAAATGCTCGTGGCACTATTTTCTAAAAGGAAACATTGCCAGAAAACAATATACATACATATGTATGTATACCAGCAGCGTGGACTCGAGGTTAGCTTATTATGTTTTCGAGCAGAGTGGTCACGGGTTCAAGTCTCATTAGAGTCCCGCTGCCGGCTAGACCTTGTTTTGTGACTCCAGGTTGATTGAATACATAATTTTTTGATTTTCATTGAAACGGTTCCTGTAAATTGGCATCTCCTTCCTAATCTTTCTTGCAAATGTCAAGTTATTCAGCGCTTTGAGGTTCGTCAATTTCTATAATAAAATGCTGCAAAAAATTCTCCATATACATATATGTCACTGTGGATGGTGTTTATATGCAATCGCATTGTGTAAAAATGCTTGTCGCTTTGGAGCGATCTGTAAAGGCGAGTGTACATACATGTTCGATTTAAATAAAAATAAAAATAAATATATACATTGCGGTCTGTTTTTTTTCTGTTATTCTTTATTATGTTGACAGTGTCTTAACTGTGACGTATTTATTTGAACTTTATTTATTTTTTACATATATACCAGAAAGGCCTTACAAGCAACCCCAATTCGCCTTCCTGGCCAATTAAAAACATTGCAGCATTTATTTTTATTATTCAAGTCGCTGAATTACGACACACTGAAAAACTCGCAAATTAAAGAGACATCTATGAATTTTACATTAATCAATCTCAAATAGTGGTGACATAGTAGGTGGGAGGGATATTTATCCAATTTTACCGGGAACCGTTTCAACAATGACATAAGAGAAAATTAGCCAACTATGATAGGAAACGATCGATCTGGAGCACAAATATCCAGGTCTGACCAGCAGCACTACAGATATACTCAGAAAAATTCTTTTCAATCGAGGTCAGCTCATGGGATCGAACCCGGTGCCTCTCGACGCTAAATAGAAGCTTAACGACCGAGCTATGTCGAATTGAAACGACTATTATATTATGGAGAGCGTTACTTAAATACCCAAGCACACACAAATTAAGGTGATTATATAATAAATAAATAAAATTACAAAAATGTGAACCAATGAAGTTTTCCGTCAGATTTACAATATTTGAGTGCTAAGCAAGGATTTATTTTTTTTATATTCTCACGGTAATGTGTGTTTGCTTTTCCGTTAGTTCGGGCGAAAGAAGCTTTTGCGGAGCTTTTAATCGCAGCGTTAAAGGAAAAGCGTTGTTTGATGCGTGCCATCATCCAATCGCGGTCAAGATAATCCTCGAGGGTTCCGCAACCCCACGTTCTCAAACCCGTGGGGGTGACAACTTCTCAGATTAGTGTTTCGTGTTTCGGTAAGTGCTTCGGTGCCACGATTCTGTTTCAATGCCTTAAATTTCAGCCACATGTCTACGTAAAAAAGTCGCCACGACTCCAAAAGGTCGCGATCGGATTCATTATTTTTCATTGACAGGTGAAAAGCGTATACAAAATATAACGACACTTTTATAAAATACCATATCAATTCAATATGGTGTACTTAATATATGTAGTGGCATGCCGTTATTAGATTAGACTCTAGTCTACCACTACCACTACCACTACCTCAGGTAGGGTCGCCTCCGGTTTCCGAACTTCGCTAATCCATGTCCAAGCCTAGTAGCCTAGTCCCTCTAGTGACTAGAGGGACTAGGGTGTGCTCCTAAAATATTTTACCTCAAATTGAAAATTTTCAACAATTCAATCATAATAAATTAAAATAATTGTCCATATTGATATTTTACACATGGATTAGCGAAGTTCGGAAACCGGAGGCGACCCTACCCGAGGTAGTGGTAGTGGTAGTGGATTGTTGTGGTATGGATCATACCGTGTGGTCCACCGCGTCGTTCGCTTACACGGATTCGCCGTCTCAATTTTGTTCCCTTAGCGGTACTGTAGAATTGTTATGTATAGGTGTTCCGTCGAGGACAAAAAAAAATTATTCGTCTCTTCAAGCATTTATGGAATTTCACTAAGAATATTTCTGATTTGGATCTATCAAACACCATTTTGAACTATTTGTTTGTTAAAATAACACAAAACTTCTTTACAAATATGGCAAGGGACTTGGCTCACAAAACGATTCCCTCAGAATAAATCAGTGCGAATAACGAGGCCTTGAAATGTTGCATTCTCGATCGATTGTTCGACAAATCATTCACAAGATTAAGTTTTGAAGACAAAAAATATATTTTTAAGAAAGATTAAAATACATTATTTATATTCGCATCGAATCTAGGGTCTATTGTTGAGATTAATGGCTTATATGTATACTTAGACCTCAAATGTTCGAATTTGAAGACGTTGCAAAGCATACAAGGCATACCTACTTTTATATTTAATAAAAATTCAATTTAGCATATTTACCCGAGATTGTAGAAGATATTGCAATAAGTCGGGTGAATTATGAATCGAAAAAATCTGGCGTATTATGCGGCCGGTTGGGTAAGAGCAAATTCGAAAGCGTTTTATTTTATCTCCGCGGCGACAACAAAGCGTAGCGTTTTTGCCTGTCAAATGCATTTATTTACTTTTTAATAAGACAAATTTGGGGAGGTTAAGTTGAAAACTCAAAAAAGCCGAGTGTGTTTCGCGAAAGCGTACAAAATAAATATTAAAGCGAGCAACGCGTCTGAAAAGTGCCCCTCGAGCGAACGGTTCGCAGAAGTTAGGACAACAAAAGGATTTAATATAATAGATTTGTCATATTATTATATATGTAACGTGTATTATAATATGTATGTATATATCGGCTTTTGAAATATGTAAGTGAAATATTATGGAAATTAAATTTTCCATTTGTAAGTCAGCGGAACCGTAGCGATGTTTTTGGCGCCCTTGGCAGATATCTAATTTGGCACCCATTTATTTTATTATAAAATGATTGTGAAAGATTATATTTATTTAAATATGAAAATGAACAATCAAAACAAAATTTCAAGAACTAAAAAATAAAACTTTTTTATATTTTAAAAATTATTAAAAAGCTGTCAGTAAAAGTTTTATGAAAGTAAAAATTTATTTATATTCGATAACATATTTTATTATTAATTTATTTATTGTTTGTATAATTTGAGGAAAAAAGGCGCAATGACAATTGTACGTGGATAACCGGGCGAGCGTGCGGGGATGGAATGAATCCCGGGCAACAGGGGGAAGGGGGGTGCACGCTGAAATCATTGTCGACAATAACCTCAGGAATGGCTTATTTTTTAATTTTTTTCCAAAACCATCTGTTGAAACATCAACGTGCATAGCACTAGTAAATAATTATAAACATAATTTTGCTACAGGCTAGCTGAACCCGGTATGCATTGCAATGCCACAATAACGCATGCAATTCCCGTTCCCGAGTAAAAGTCGTGGTAATTTGACTTATCCAGCGTTTAACAGCGTAAAAACGCAGGCGGCGAACACACTTGAAATTATTCAATTGTTTGTTTATTTTACCCTAACAATACAGGTGGCGACGCGAAAATATTTGAAATTATTGCATTGCAATGCCACTCATATCCGTTTGTCCCGTTTCCGTTCACATTTTTGGGCGATTTTTTTTTACAGAAATCATCGCGAACATACACACAATAACTTTTGTAAGTTTCATCGCAATCAGTTGAATGATATAGGAACGCATACGTGTCAGACAGACTAACATTGATTTTTATACATACATATATGTATATACGTTGATCGGGTCTCGAACTATTTATTATTTTAAATTTTAATTCAAAAATGTAGTATCATCATTCTGAACTAGAATATCATAAAAGTTTCACAGAATCAAACCCAAAACTCAAAAAAAAAGTTTGTGAATTGCCGACTAGTTACATAATTGACCCGTGCCCAAAACCGAACCCCGTCGGTGTGAAATTGTCACCGAGGGGTCAAACCCCGTCAATGGGACCCCTTCGGGGAGTCGAGGGGCCACCTGTTAACCCTTAAACCCAATCTTCATTAAACCGTACGAGAAAATGGAATATTGCCCCGGAATAAAATTTAAAGCGAGCTCGCGATACTCGTCGTAATTGGGTCTCGGCCCGGACCCGGGGATTTCCATTAGTGTTAAACGCGTTGTTAATCTTTCGGTAAGTGATATTTCTTGCACGTAATTCGAACATATGTATGTATGTACGTACATACGCGCACGCGAATTATGCGTGATATAATAATACGGTTCGGATGAAAATTAACGTGGCGTGTCGTAGTTGAACGGAGTGTATAGTGTTAATTAAACTGTGCGCGACAATTGTCTATACTGTATACGTACGTATGTTTTGATTTCGTGTTTGCCTTTAAGCGGTTCCAAGTATTCGATCAAGTAATGTGTTATTGGATTTAAATACAACGAAATTGCTATTATCATTTCAGTACATATGTATAATAAATTATGTTGGAAAATTTGAATTTCTTTGTGTTAGTTTTTTACTTTATCTACATTGTAGTATGTGTATGTACGTAGTATTATATGTACATACATAATACATTCAGGGCCACTGAGAGGAATCCCAGGCCCTGGGGAAAATAGTTGCGAGCCCTATGACAAACTAAAAAAAAAATTATCTTATAGATATATTTTTAATATGCAAAAAATCTATCAGAACTATTTGAAAAATACCCATGTACATATTTGTTGGTTGTTATTTTTTTAAATAATTGAATAAGATAGTATGCTATAACAGGTACAATTTCATATGGACAAAAATAATGTGTGGATCGAAAAATAATAAACATTTAGCATTATAATCGAACCGACTTATGTACATACATAGCATGAGACACGTTTCATTTTCCAATTACATTGCGTTTTACTTATTTGGTCAAGAAATACAGTATTGTTTGTGCTTATACTTTGACTTTTATTTTTTGTTAGTATTGAGTTTGTGTTTCGTGTTGTGAAATACTTATGTACTTATGTACATTAAAAAAAAATTAATATAAAATACGTAAGTTGTTGATATTATTAATTTATTTATGGAATACGTATGTATGTATATTTATTAATGGAAATTTATATATTTTAGACGATAAAAAGTAATTGTCACCGTCATTTTCTGGACAGTAATATTATTAAAGATCTTGCATTGAATTACGTAAATTTATAACTAGAGTAATTATTTATCATTAACGATGAGTTGAATTTAGATATTAATGAAAGTATCTCATTTCAACGTTTTCATCAAATTAATTGATTAAAGACGATTGAGTAGTATGTCTAAGAATGTTTTAATTAATCATCGTTCATACAAATAATCAATGTACATAAAACTAATTAAAAGCAAAATATTGTATATTGTATATATGTACATATGTATGAATGTAATTGTATTTCCTTCTTAAAATTTTCTCTTGATATTTTGTAGTATTATTTCCCTAGAAGGTCAGAATGTTAAATACAAATTTCTCAATATATATTTTTAAAACGCATACTCAATATCTATACTATTTTATACTACATATATATATATATATATATATATATATATATATATATATATATATATATATATATATATATGTATGTGGTGAAGTTGTCTTGAGAAAGTATGTTGTTTCATCGTCAGTGGTTCCCATTTAAATACGAAAATAATTAAATAATTAAGAGAAAATAATGCAAATAATAATAATGAGCGAAAATAATGCAAAAAAATGGATAATGAGTGAGCAGTTGGACTTTTAGTGCTAAATTAATTTGAAATCATATCAACAATCATCGTCAGATAAAATCAGCAAGTTCTCACAAGAGACAGTCGCGATCTGTATTTTACAAATATATTTATGTTTGTATGTATGTATTTATTATTATAACTAACCTCTTCTTACTTCAGAATCAATTTTGTCGTCTGATGAAGTTTGGATTCTTATCCGATCGTTTTCAAACTTTACCATTTTGCTCTGTTTGGTCATCAATATAAGTGGAAATGACGTCTGCCATTACCATGGTGAAAAATAATCGAAAAAATTGCATCTTCCTTCATGGTGACGTCTATCGTCCACACTGTCCCGCTTGACCACACGTTCTGATCGTTTTTTTCCCTTTTCGCCCCTCTCTCTCTATGGTAGATTGAGCACTTTGCCATAGTCATGATCAAAGTTTACGGAGAGATTTGATGAATTCTTAATAAGGTTTTTTTTATATATTGTCTTAATTTTATAAACAAAATATAGAAGAGGCTAGTTTTTAAAAATATATTTTTTTTACATATATTTTTATCATGTTATAAAACATGCCAGATCCTTTTATACAAGCATGTCATACGGATGAGCGAAAATTAAGGTCAAGTCGTATTTTCGGGAGGGGGGGAGGGATGCAGATCGAAATCTTCAAAAATCATTCCCGAGAGTGTCCGGGAGTGTCCAGGGCCGTAGTTAATTGATATAAAGGGGCATTAACGAGGGGGTGGCGCATAAACCGCGTACGTGGGCGGACAAGTCTCGGTTGGGACCCCCATTGTTTGCATGTGAATGAGATATAAGGGATTTCGAGGGGGTACCCAACAAAAGGACGTATCGTGCACGATAGGCGGGACACAGACCCCACTCCTTCCCTTTAAAACAACACTTTCGACAACGATCCGAATATATCACTCGACCCGGAAATACAAAAAAATAATATATACATATACATATATATATTTATATATTTATGTGTAATAAAATAAACGCCCAGTTGCACCAGCTGGAAAATTCGCATGCAATATGCTCATCATTTAAATACAGTGAAGGCGTATTGTTCTATTGAAAGGTTTATGAAAAATAGATTTTATTAGGACTGATTAAATTTTTTTTTGAATTTTGTCATTTCTACGCCCTTTTGCGTTGTTTTGATCGTGGTTCTAAAGCGTCAACCCGTGTCCTATTGTTTTGGCAGGTGACCCTTTCAAGTCGTTCAGAGGTTCTTAGTTTTCATAATCTATAAGGGCGAAAACACACTGAGTGCTATGGGACGTCACATGTCCTTGGGTCGCACGTGTATGCATATCCATATGTAACCGAGAAGTTTCTCCTGCGTTTCTTCAAATATGGGATTCACCGTTGTCGTTTACTGTCAAGCAAGGATAAAATATCACCGAAAACACTCCAGGGAGTGATTTTTAGGACTGTGTACCATGTACATATATGGGCTAGGGGTGCTGCGTTTTTTCGCATGTTTAAAAGTATCTATAAAAAAAAAATCGACCAAGCGGAAACAATTGAAATCTCTATCGGAGGCCAAACCTCGAAAAATAGTTTCAAAGCGATTTGAGAAGTTCTAGGAGGTTTGTCCAAAACAATGGATAAGTGAAACTAATATATGTAAACGCGTTGTTTTGTCGATGTTGTTTTGTCGGTGCTGTTTTGTCGGTGTTATTTTATTGGCGCTGTTTGTCATTGCAATTTTGACAGGATACTTTTTGACTATGAATCCCCACATATATTATGTTTTACCCAAATTGTGAAATTTCTAATTTTATAGAATTATCAAAAAATGTTGAGTTTATGAACGCTGCATTTTTGTGAATTTGTTATAATATTTCATGAAATATGCAGGAATTGTTTTGCTTAGTTCATACTCTTAGTATTTTTTGGCAATTTCATGAAATGAGGAATTTTACAGACATATGGTGTAACAAACATACATATGTACATATATATCGTATATACCACTTCGAATGGATTCAGCCCTTTGTCAAAAATTTAAACAAAGTGAGCGTATACATATTCATACCTATTTAAAGAATATAATTAGAATATTTATACTTGCTTTTACTCGATGTGGCTTTTGACAACTTTCAAAACAATAATACATATATGTATGTATGTACTCCTGTTCTCTTTAATTAAATATTTTATATTTTATGACGCTTATACAATTAGACGAACATTTGTAGTCGACATCAAAACATTATCTCAGCTTGAATATACCCAGTACGCATACTTATACATATGTACATATGTATGTACATATAATAATATAGAGCAACAGTTGAACTCGGTATATAAACTTGTTAATATCGAAATTAACTATAAACAAATCGACATCCGTCCACCCTCGGGGAGGGGCAAAAGGTAGACTGATACGATATGAACTGAAGTAGGAATAAGGGGGTGGTTTAGATAAGAGAGGGATGGGGTTGTGGTCGCAACTATGTGTGTAGTTTTAGAGCAGCCGTCTCAAATTAGGCGTGTGTGCGTTTGCTTCTTGTGTTTGCACAAATTTGCCAGCTTCAAATATTTATTTGTGCAAATTCGGTCGCGAAAAGCGAACCATGTGTGTGTATGTGTTTGTGTATATGTTGTTTGACTTGGCCGGATCAAAACTGGATCGGCAACTATTAAACGTTGAAGTTTAGTTTAGGGACATATGTACATACATATTGCGCGTATCATATGTACATATGTATGTATGTATATACAGCACGGCACGGTCATACAAAACGTAACGATTATTTTTGAATGAGCTCAGCGATAAAGTTCAAATGGAAAATGTCATATGGAAATTTGTGACGCCTCGTGAGTATAGTATGCTGCATATACTTGTATAATATTGCTAGAAATTATTTTTATCACAATGCCATTCCTGCCCGTCAAAAAGTTGTGATCTTATTTTGAACCACTTGCACTCTTCAGGTCACTTTGATATCTTACCGACATAGGGGGCTAGCTAACATTGAAGTAAGCGAATATCTCCGACATGAAACTAGAGGAGTTTATTCATTATTGAACTCATTAAAGTTTTACATTGGTATCTTATGTCAGATTGGAGCGAGGAAAGACAGGAGTGGAGTATGACAAGAGTAGTGGATAAAATGGATAGAGTGAAGAGATTTAAATGGAAATAGGCGGGCCACGTGGCTAGAAGAATGGAGGAAATATGGACAAATGAAGTGCTAGAATGGTACCCGAGAGAATTCAAAGTGATAAAAGAAAGAACGCAGGGAAAATGGGTAGACAAAATCAGGAAAATGTGTGGGGGGACGTGGATGAGAGTTGCGCAAAACAAGTAGACGAGTAGAAACGTGTTGGAGAGGCATTTATCCAGCAGGGAATGTTGAATGGCTGTAGATGATGAGCTAT
Organism: Arctopsyche grandis; assembly: GCF_051622035.1. Lineage (NCBI taxonomy): Eukaryota > Metazoa > Arthropoda > Insecta > Trichoptera > Hydropsychidae > Arctopsyche > Arctopsyche grandis. Next base: position 23,027,397 of record NC_135356.1, read on the forward strand.
ATGTATGTATATATATTTTAGTACTTTTATTTTCATTTTTTCTAAAATCAAACATATTCGTTTTCCTCTGTTGAAAAAAATAGAATGAAATAACGATATCCAAGTGTATTGAATTTAAGTGGAAATTAATTATTAATAGTGTGTTATTTTATGTAAAAATTACGCAATATGCACTGCTGCTTATCCCTTTAAAATTAATATACCTAGTATATGTATGTACATATTATAATATGGAATTATGTACATATATTCACATCCATTGCCGGTTTAATATGCTGTGTCTCATTTGATATCGAAATTTGTTGAGGGTATGATTTGTTGTGTTACTTTAGGACCCGCCCTTTATACACATATTAAATATGGTTTGTTTGTGTAACTTTGGAAATTGTTTACCGTTGCCGTTTTGCGCTTACAGGTAAATTTATACGACATTGAATTTTGCCATCCGTATGACACGACACGTTCCGCGATCCGATTTGTAAACTTGTGGTGTAGCTAACACTCGATCAAAATATTATTCGATATATGGAAAAGCTTCAAAAACCGAAAGTTTATCTATGGACATACATACAATGATTGTTACGTTGCTCTGATTTTATATAAAATATTCATTGATTTGGTTCCTTGTGATAATGCAGTATGTATATGTAAATCTATTAATATATATATATATATATATATATATATATATATATATATATATATATATATATATATATATATATATATATATATATTCATACTTCATAGTCAGACTACATAAATATACAAGGAAGTGTATTTTTTTGTATAAATATCCTTATTCTTTCACGACCCGTTTTAAAAATGCTCAACCATCTTAAAGTAATTTGGATCTCTTGAATCAATTTCATATCGGTTTTGTTTACTTTCAATTTAATTTCAGAGATACAAAAGGTACAGAGTGGCAGATTGGATGCGGGCTTACTGTAGCTTATCTTCCAATCAAAAGCTGCCGAAAAACTGAGACTGTTATGAAGATGATCTGAAAAAGCATATAGCCTTTCGACATACATACATACATGTACGTCTCTCAGAGTAAGATTTGAGGAGTGAATAATTATTTTATTATTAAATCAATTTCAATGATATAAAATACAAAAATTTCAATGATACTAAACATAAAATGTATGAAGATTTGTTTATTTCTTATTATTTTGATTTTTTTTTATTTTTTGAAGATTATATACATATACATATGTTCACAATATGCCTCAAAGTATGAATAAGCTGTATTAAACAGACACTAAGGTCTAACAACCCATCGACCAATGCTCTATCTGTGCTGAGAGTACACGTTGGGTTTAAATATTTGGCGGATTTGTTCCGTGCCTTATTTGGAGCCAGCTGGTCAACGGATCATTAATAATAAACCACCTCTATCACATTTCTGCGTCTTTTAGTCCGATTTGGAAACCACTCTACATGTCCACGCTACGCTATTATCTTATTTTACTGTTAGTGTATGCAGCATAGTAGGAAAAATTTCAAAAACCTATTCACAATTCTGCATTTGCTGCCTCGCAAAGACAAGCTCTTTAGACTGCATTTTTTAAAGTAAAATTTCATTATTTTCACTCGCTTGTCTCTTCATAAAATTTCACAAATAAATCTTCCAAGATATATTTACATACATATAATATAATATTCATATGTATGTATATACCTTACATATATAAGCAACAGAAAAATTGAAAAATAAGTTATTGAATACTGAAAACTTCTCTGACCTATTCCTAACATTTAGCATTAGCATTAAGTATTCAATATAAATTATATGCTTTTATAATATTAATACAATTTTTAACGATAAATATTGATGACGATTTTATAACTAAAACTAGAAAATATTGAAACGTGATCAGTCAAAATTGTCTTACGTTCACAAAACTTCATCTTTTGATACTTCGTATGTAGATAAAAAAAACATTCAAATGTAAACAGACTTAAAATCTACACAGCTTTCTGAAAACTGAACGTCACCATTATGTTTGTTTGTATCCTTACCAATATACACATAAGCCGAGTCAAATTCAATATACATATACACAGCGTTTTCAAAACCTTTGGAAACCTCGCAATGTCGTCACATGTTGCACAAAATATATTTGCTCGGTAAGATCAAGTGATCACGATGCGCTTTGCATAGAGGGAAAGCATCCGAGAGACGTTTGAATGACAGGGTGGTCGGAAAGGAGAAGGGGAAAAAGGTGGAGGACTAACCCCCCTAGAAAATCTTCAGGGAATTTGTTCCGGAGCTTAAGCCCTCTTGTTAGCGGAGATTTGCCGGTTCTACTGCGATGACTGCGTTTCGAATACGTTCGTACATCCGCAAAAATATCCTCTAAAAGGGATGAAGAGTGGGTGGGGATGAAAGGTGGTGAGTGCCAGAGGGTAGGTCGTTAACTATAGCTCATAATAAAACCCCGACACGACGCAGTGTAACACAATTAAAGTATACATTGACCAGTGAGTTGATTAAATGCGACGACCGTGAAAATATTAGAGTACGGCTTCGGGCGAAAGTGAACTAATTCCGGTGCGGATTTTATGCCGGGAAATCCCCATTTTTAGATAAAACTATTGTAACCTCCTCTTTTGGAAATTAACTTAACCTCAAATGCTACTTTGGCACATTTTTAATGTCAGTCGGGTTGAATCTATGAAACATTAAACTGAAAGCTCTAAGTTTTGAGGTTTTTTTATGTTATTAAAAAGTGCTAGTTTATTTGTAGATTTTTTTGCGTTAATAATGCGGTCCATAAATCAGTTGTGTCATTCATTTGAAATAATAAGAAAGTATTGTTGTGCTAAAAATACATTTATTTACATAGTACTGTGTTATACTTCAATAAACGAAGTATTTTCATTATGATTTTCCTCGTCTAAGAAAATTATTTTGTGAAATGGAATAATTTGTGTAAGTTTTCTTTGGCGTGAATATATTATAGAATAATTTTAACATATAAATAGTTTAAATTTTCTCATTCGAAAGTTATTGTATGGCCTTGTAATCTAAATTAGTGACTGAAACAATTCTGTCAAAGTTTCAAAGTGGAAGCTTCATAATAAATTATACACATAAGAAACTTTCGATTGTAACACATAACTAATTATTATGATAGAATACTGTCTATATGTTAAATATTTATATTGAATAAGAAATTTCAAAATTTACTCATCAACCATAGTATATTTAAAAATGGACGCGATGTATGTATTTGTGTGGGTATGTCGGTATGTGGCGGACGCGTCGAAAAGTATGGAGATTTCAAAAATACAAACCTTAGAATTAGCCATGAGATTATGTATAATATGTATGTATGTATGTTGTGCCTAGAGATTTATAATAAAACAAATACACGTGAATGAGGCGCATAACCAATCAGCGTGACGTGGACTAAAACGTTTGACCAATTAGAACAACTACGGGTATTCTGATTATTTTAATCGTACTCGTGTTGAGAAGACGTGAGGAAGCGGGGTAGTGGGGAGGAGGGGGGGGGGTGTGGATCGTCTGAAATGATACTGAGCGTCGAGTGAGCGTTGCAACGGGTGACGTCAGCGTCAGATGTGCGGGAACGTACGTACATACACACATCCAGGCAGACACACACACACACACACATTCATTCATCATTTTGAACTGGTGAACGGGTCGGATCGGCGAGCGTGTAATGCGCGGACTCAACATTTTACTATTAATACCTGCCTATACATTAACTTACATATTTCAATTCCTTTCCGAAACCACCCGTTGAATCAATTAGAATAATACTAGCTTAGAATAAAATAAGACGAACTATCAAACAATGTTGAAATGTAAATATAAATGCTTTAAAGGAAATGTAAAAATTCACACTTTCCATCGGTAATGTAGGTCGACACTTGAATAGAGATAAAGCGACCTTAAGCTAAACAAAAAAAAATGAAATAAAATAAAAAAAAGAGAGGGAATAAAAATATCACTCGATAAAAAAAAGTTTCACGCAACGATGCTTCGAAAATATTTCCTTTTGTGAATAATGGGGATCAAATCGTACCCTGGGTAAATTTTCCATTTCGAATACACAGACACTGTCTGTATACATACATATGTACATATATTATATGTATCTCTCTCGAATGATTGATGGGATTTAGACGGAGGTGCCACACAGTAATATATTCTTTTAAAACGAACCAAATATATATACGAAATTTTATTATAGATATTTACATATTATATGTACATTAAAACGCGGAAAAATACAAATACAAAACGTGCGTTCATTCCCTGACGGGTTGCTTCAATCAAAACTCAAATGCCAAAATCAATCTTATATGTATGAAATATTATAAAAATGTATTTTAAAATATAACACACCGAATCATAGCATAAAATTCATAGTTGCAAATGTTTTGTGTAATAAACGTTTTGTGTAAAAGAGATTTTCGTGCACACGAGTAATTTTTTTGATGTCCTCAAAAGCATGAATTTTTTTGTGCGATGCTAGAATAAAGTCATAAAATTTAATGAGGGGAAACAACAGTGTATTGTTGCCGCTGTTTACTATTTTAAATTTTTTAAAAATTGCTTTTAAATTATATTAAAAAGCCATGTGAAACGTAAAGGAGGTATGTAAAAAATACACGAAATTACAAATGTCAAAAAACTACCCATCCAATAGCATTAGAGAGAATACATAAGTTAAAATGAGAGACAGTAATACAATTTTTTTGCCGTATGTATTTAAAAAAAATCGGATGTGATCAACCCACGACTTTAGCCATGGATTTGAGGAATATGAGAAAGATGAAAAACAAAATTCGATAATGAAACATACATACACGTTCACACACACTGGCTATGAGAGTTTTTTTCGATACAAATTGAGTGCAAATGTAAGGAATCTTACAAAAGACAAAAGGTCTACTTCTAGTTGTTGGATATTGTTGAAATTTTTTTTATTAATTAAAATCACTATATTTATATATATATATATATATATATATATATATATATATATATATATATATATATATATATATATATATATATATATATATATATATATATATATATATATATATATATATATATATATATATATATATATATATATATATATATATTGTATACGTTAAATATCAAGAAGATAAAAATAATTTAAAACGTCAAAATAAAATAATGAAGCATATGAGTAAGTATTTATTTAAATTTAGGGCAAAAAGTCCAATTGATATACATATGTTTGTACTTATAGTATTATATAAATCAATTCTTGTAAAATATGTATAAACTTTGATGTTTTTATTTCCGTTAGAAATCCTAAAACAGGGCATATAGTGTTTGGTTTATCTTTATGTTGTTAAATTTCGATTACACATGTGAAATTAAAAACTTATGTAGTTTTGAAAGTTTATCAAAGTTGCTTGCGAGAACTTTGAATATTATGTACATAGAGGATAGACATATTGCTTCTGACGCTTTTACTCATAAGCGTCAAACTTTAGTGAAATCGAGATTTGAATCAATTCAAGGTTACTGAATTGTAAAAGCACTCCCTCGTACATTATTAACTACACCCAGTGCGTTTAATAATAACTCGGATGCTGAATGATGCGTCTTCGAAGCATCGGAGACGAGTTCAATTTCCCGGCAATTATCATATCGGCCCGCAACTTTTCCGACGACGGTTTTTCCACTGTGAAAGTTTTCCGAAAACACGCCGTCGCTTATTAAAATCGTCGACATAACTACCATAAAACCTATGGGGTGGTTGTTGGGGTGGGTTGGAAGTAGTATGGCTATAATCTGAAAGGCCGTTGTGCAACTTAAGCGGGGCTATTGTGAAGAGCAAACTTCCAGATATAAATTTCCAATTCGCTTACTCCGTTAACGTTCTCGATAGCAGTTAAAGTGAATTCATACTTGTCGTTCCGGTTCAAGTCTGAACAGTTAAATTTGTTTCTCAGGGACGGGTCTCCCTCACTCTTACCATCGCATCGGTGGGTAGATTTCTGCCCACCCACCCACTCACCCACCCATCACCTACGTTCACGTTTCTAGGTCAGCGCCTGCAAATCTGTTTTCGAATCGAAGGCTAATCTGATTATACAAAAAAATTTAAATAAATAAAATACAAAACATTCCCAAACATTCACTCCTATGCAATTTTATATAGAAATGTACATAGGTTTTATTTTCTTTTCAAATTAACACCGCAAGAAATTTTGCTCAAAAATACAGCTTTATTGAATTTTTCTTTACTTTATAAGCCAGCAGCGTGGACTAATGGTTGATATGTTATGCGTTCGAGCAGAGTGGTCACGAGTTCGAGTCCCACTAGATACCCACTGCTGGCCAGACCTTGGTTTGTGACTCTAGATCGATCGTTTCTCATCAGAGTTTGCCAATTTATCTGATTTTCATTGGCAACTCCTTTCCTATCTCTCTTGATAAGTTATTCAGCGTCTTGAGGTTCACCAATTTGAATATAAAATGCTGCAAAAATTTATCAATAGATGTCACTGTGAATGTTTGTATGAATTTGCATTGTATAAAATGCTTGTGTATATTGATTGTATTGAATCTGTATAAGTGAACTCGTCGCTTTGGAGCGATCTGCAAAGGCGAGTGTTCATGTTCTATGAAATAAAATAAAATAAAAATACGTATATTATAGATAATGTTCCTAAGAAATTTTTACCTTTAGATTTTAACTGGTCTGTGATCAGTATAATATATTAAGTATGTAGGTTTTGATAAATTGTGTGTGTATTTTTTGACACGCTTTGATGCTTTTCATAATATGTGTGTGCTTCTTGTTTATATCTATTATACATATGTATGATGTTTTTTAGAGATAGTTTGAACATTATTTCTTCACTCTGAATCTTCGTGTTGATTAGTGAAATACTAAGTGTTGCTTTTTACCTATTGAAATGTGTAATTCTTAATTGATGATTACGAATAAAGTGTAACGAAGGATTATACTCCTTACTGTCAAACAACTTTTTTTTTTTGAAATTGTTGGTCAATCACAACGTGTGCAGGCTTTTGGCCGACAGATGCTTGTTCAAACGGATATTTAGCCGAATTGACACTTGATACTAGGCTAAACGACATTTGGCTGAACTGAACTAAACGACATTACTCTAAACTCACTTAAAACAAATCAATTATTCAGAAATCACATCGACCTCATTATAATGTGATGTTTTTAATATATTTAAACAATCAAAAATTTCATTTGGCCAAATATCCGTCGGCCTTATGTCTATTCGGCCAAGCATCCATTAGCCAAGTGTCCATTCGGCCAATAATCCGTCAACCAATCGGAAGTGCCATCTTCTTATGTGACTCCTTTTTCTATCTTTATACAAAGATTTTCAAAATAATATACATTTATATTTCAACCAGAATTTGTACTTTTACTTTCAAACTTGATGGTTTTTAATATTTTCTATTCAAAATAGTTCATTGTATCGAAATTGAATGAAAACGTGTGAGTTTACAATTTTTCTGTACTATTTAATACTCTAAATATGAAATAGTACAGAGTTTGCTTAGCAACTCGCAATTAAAACTGATAAATCGATAAAAAATGTCCCATTGATATCCATTTCAAAGTGCACCGGTGAAAAGATTTCTCAAACTCGGAAAGGAAGACGGAGATGAGACGCGGAAGCGCAGGATAAGCCGGTGGGACGAGGGGCTGGAAAATGGGGATGATTCTCGGAAAAGCGACACTGGAGCAACTCACCCCGCCGTTTCACCCACCCACCCCATTCTTAAGCGGGAGCTCCATAAAACATCAGGTGCTATTTATCACCGAGCTTTAATTAAGCTTTCTTTTACAGGCTGTCTGTTTAAATGCCGCGCGAAAAAAATAAAATAGCAGTATTTGCACCCCCTATCCGTATCTCCATCCCCCGCCTCACACCTCATACTTTTCGGATCCGCCGAAGTCCTGCGCCCATTATCTCGCGGACAGGATTTGAGATCGTGAAATGGCACAGCGTCCTGGCGGATGAAAGTGGAAGGGGGTGGTTTGGGGGTTAGTTCCTTTTTATTAGGGGTGGTGGTGGGTGCTTGTGGGTGGGCTTTCTTCCAATTAAATTCCTGCTGGCGACTTGGAAGATGCCATCGCCATCGTCGTCTTCTACAGAGCATTGTGCACTCGCCAGAAAAGCGATTTGTCCAAGTTTTCCCGATGTCGAAGTGTTGCGAAGCGTTTTTCCGAAGCTCTGTACATATATATTATTAATACATAGTTCTGGTTGGCATAGCTTCCGTGAAATTTTACATGAAAAAAATTACCAAAGTTGCCACTTATTGATATTCTTTGAGAAACGTATGCCACTAGCTGTCCATAAGAATCAATTTTGTCAAACAAAAATACTATTTTATATTTCTATACATCTATGTACATATGTACATACATATGAACATAAAAATATAAATGTATTACAAGCTTTTTATTAGTTCCATGAAATTCCTGCCTGTCAAAAATTTGTGACCTGATTTTGTATTTAAATTTGTGATCATTTTTATATTATAAAAATGCTTTTATAATTTTATATATAAAAATGCTCGTAAATTTGCTGTTTAAAATACAGTTTTAATTTAAGATCAAATTTCATACAGTTTATCATAAGTACTTTGATTTAAACGTTCAACGTCTACAACGAGTTTCAATATCTGAGAAAGTTAGTAGCCACCAGAGTAACGCCGAGCAATTTGGCAAGTGCTTGATATAATAAATATTATTTATTTTTATATATATATAAAATATTATCTCAATTAAAAAACACAAGTTGTTCTTTCCAATTACTATTATGTTCAATTTATTAAAACCCATTTTTCTGCCGACTAACTTTTGACATATCGATTATAGTGAAAAATTGTTTTATTAAAAGTGAATGATTTGTTACAATGTAATAAAGTAACTTTTGTTGTATTTTTTTACATAAAAATTGACAAACTATATATATATATATATATATATATATATATATATATATATATATATATATATATATATATACATATATATATATATATATATATATATACATATATATATATATATATATATATATATATATATATATATATATATATATATATATATATATATATATATATATATATATATATTTATATATATATATATATATATATATATATATATATATATATATATATATATATATATATATATATATATATATATATATATATATATATATATACATATATATATATATATATATATATATATATATATATATATATATATATATATATATTTATATATATATATATATATATATATATATATATATATATATATATATATATATATATATATATATATATATATATATATATATATTTATATATATATATATATATATATATATATATATATATATATATATATATATATATATATATATATATATATATATTTATATATATATATATATATATATATATATATATATATATATATATATATATATATATATATATACACTACCGTCCATATGTTTAAGTATATATATATATATATATATATATATATATATATATATATATATATATATATATATATATATATATATATATATATATATATATATATAGAAAAAATTGATGTTCCTAAATTGAAAACAGAGGAATTACAAGGCTGTTTATTAAATTTACTGACAGTAAATATGAAGCGTTGTTTATTCAGCGCATTCATAATTTTTTGTGTAGTTTGAAATTTATAAAAATATATAAAAATATGTATATATAATAATACGAAAGTTTATTCAAATGTAAACAACGGCTTATTGACATTAAATGCATGAACGCGATTGCAATGTTGAAAGTGAATAAATATGTACATACATTGTAATTTGCTTCGCAATGCAAAATAAATAACGAATTGTCGATTTTTAATTCCGCATTGAAATACATATATTTATATATACAATATTTAAATGTACACCTATGAAAATTTTTATACGTGTACGTTTAATAAAAAATTTACGTCGTGTCGATAAGAATTTCAGTAACCGATACTAAGTTTCAGTTCGATAGGACTAACGGTGTTCAAAAAATCCCCAAAATACACAGACACACAGACACACAAACATTTTTTCTAGATCATAAAAACGTGATGAGTAATCGATTCTGAGTTCGAATCAGCCAAAATCTCGAGTTCGAATTTTCGCATGATCACAAAACTTCTATTGTTACTACGTACATAGATAAAGTAAAAATGTTACATTGAGCAATATTTTATTAGTAGGATGAAATAATAAAAAAATTGATAATTTAAAAAATAAAAATTGCTCAGTTAAAGGTAAAATTGAATAACCTGCATGATTTCAACTACAGCAAGTTTGCAGCTGAACTCTCAAATACTCAACTCGCGAGTTATTAAGATTAAATATCTATTATACACAATGGGCCAATTTGAACGGTTGCCGATCCTATATGCGAGATATTTAATGCTCGGCGTTAATGCGTATTTCATTCATTTCAGGTTGATTTATATTTTTTCTGTTTTGAAAGTAACTTATGAGGCTGCCCGCATTTGGTATTAAAAGGCTGACCCAATTAAAACAATGGATATGTGATTTTTCAAATGATCAAGTATTATTTATTTATTTATTAGTGGTTTTTAGTCTTATTGGTTATTTTATTTAGTTTCAGTATATTAAAGGAATATAAGAATTTTTATGTGTTCTTTTGTTTTATAATCTAATTACATGGATATATTTTTTTCTACAGCTGTTTTTTTCTAATATATGTGAAATTATTTTTAAATTGTACATTTATATTTTTAAATGATATAATATATTTTTTAATTCACAAAATTTTTATGAATACCGTACGATAAATGCGCATTTAATTGTCCACAATTCTAATCATCTGATTGTACTCTACATATACATACATATGTAGTATAGAGTACAATCAGGTGATTAGTAGGATTGATAGTATATAGTCTATACTATTAATCCCACGCACTTGAAACTTCGCATTGAATCAGCCTGTATATGCGAATTCGTAGTAAACAACCCTTCTCGCATCATTTATTTGCATTCAAATACTACAACCTTCCCCGCCACTCGTCTACTTTGTGACGCGAACAAAGAAAGAGTTAAAACTTTAGCTTGCGGCTAGAAGGGGTGGCGAATGTGGGGCGGTTTTTAGGGGAGCGTGATGCTGGACCATTACGGGTGGAGAGTGGTACAGCCTCGGGGACCAACTCTCGAACACGTCGCAAAACTCACATCTGCAACCTGTGGACACAATACGTCCAAAAAAAAAAAAAAAATAGGGGACCAAAGAGACACATCGTTCACCTACTCATATGTATACAAATACTATCGTTCGAGTATTTTTGCGTCATATTTCGATATTGATTTTGCTTTGAACGAGTACATTCTTTGTATGTGCGAAAGTGTAGCAATATATTATATTATACGATGTGTAAATTTGCCACGCGTGCTGCCATTTTTTGGGGGGATTGACCTTAAACTCTATTCTGTGGTATTTACTATGTTGAATAATATATGTATACATATGTATATATGTACTTATAAATATATGAGTACTTAGTGGTAGGTAGTCAAAGTATGGAATGATATAAAGCAAATGTCTGATGTTGAAGTTGCTTTTATGACTCGAACGTACAGGTATGTTTATAATATACATATGTACATATGTACGTATATAATACATTCATGTCTACATGCAAATATGCATATACATATATATATATATACATATACATATATGGTGGAAAATGCCTAATTTTAATTTGGGGATTTGTATGTCGATAATTCATTTTGTCAAATGTCTCATGACGCTAGAGGAATTTAATCATTACAAATTCTATCGGAATCATCTATCAGATCGACGTGATGACAGCTGGCTATTCAGACGCGCATTCCCCCCCCCCCTCACGCAACTTCACATATTACGTAGTATTTAAAAAATAGCAATATAACGTACATATATAATATTGATACCAAAAAGTTTCTAAAGATTATTATAGATTAGAATGGTTGGTGCAACAGGGATTTATTTGAATTATGAAGGGATATGATTGGACATTGTAATAGGATATTACTTATTACATAAGGACTATAAATTATATCATTCAAAAGCTTTAACAAATAAAGTAAAAAACATAATCGGCAGTATTGTAAGTAAAAACTACCTACATACATACATATATGTATATGTACATACGTGGCACTATTTTCCAAGAGGAAATATTGTATGTAATCGAACAATGTATGTATACAGATTTTTTCTTGATTCTACCACCTAAACCTTACATTAAACCTTACAAAGTCTCTTTCGAAATTATATATTAGATATATACTCGATAGAAAGGATTCCAAACAGTACTAACAAATTCCAAATGACTTCTTACAGATTAATTGAAAAGCAAAGCAACAGTATTATGGGATTTAAAGGGCTCGAATAGTCTAAAAATGAAACCCAAATTTCTATATGCCTCGCTTATTATTAAATCAATATGAAAACGGAAATATAATTTACTATCAAGTGAAACGAAAGTGTCTCTCACACGATCAACTCTAAGTAATCGATTGATATTTATAATAAAGTTAAAAAGTATGGGGGCTGTACATAAGTCTTGAGATAGTAATGTGGAAGCACTTGCTAATATTGAGGAGCAACTGCTTATTAATACAGAAGTAAGTTTAGACGATCTTCAATGATTATTTTATGAAATATCAATAGATAAAGTTTAGTGATCGTTAGAAAATTCAGCTTCAAACTGCAAAAGTTTGCCTAAAATCATCAAATTTGCCTTTTGATGTAACTGGACATTTATACACTTAAGAAGATATCGAAAAACTTTTGTTGAAGGTAAAAGAAGAAGACATTTATAGAAACATCAGAAGAAAATGAAGGTATTCAGAATATTAATTTCCTAAAACGCCAGTGAAAGTACACACATTGTTAGTATGATATCACTAACATATTCAATACAAAGCTTTAAGATATGTATGTATCTACATATGTATATCATCGAATATCAAACATTTTCCAAATTTTGTTGAAAAGTTTACACGTCCAATATCTTGAAAAATCATATTAATAAGCCATTTTAAAATAAATTAGAACAAATAACTCTTAAGAGATTTTGAAAATTATAAAACTCTCACGTATATTTTTCATAATTTAATGCGGTATAAAACAAAACAGTCGAGATTTAATTAAAAACCATTACTCACCCATTGACTGGAAGGTGCGACGATTAAAACGAAATAACGACATAATTTCATATATTTTTTTTTTTCATAACGAAAAAGAAAAGGTTCAAATTATGTCAGAAAACGTATTAAAAATGAATGAAATGCTAATTAATTCAACGGGCAAACATTCGCTCTGCAAAAGCTTAACGTTGCCGTTTGGCTCGCATATAAGCTGGCAACATTTGCGCACACAGAAGCGGATTACGAAAAAATTTATTATATTTTTAATTTTTCTCCCACACGAAAGTGGGTCAAATCAACTAGCACTAGGACGATCTCTACAGATGATGGAGGGGTCATTATCGACGACGGATGTAACCGAATTGGGGGGCTTAAGCCCCGTGTGCATCCTAATTGCACTATTCACGTGTTGATTGCACTATCCAGAATACCGTGTAAATCATCACACGATATACATATGTATAATTGTAAAATACACACATCTGCCGTTTTATACGGACGCTTTAAAGTAATACATAGTATATAGAAACGATTCTATGTACATATATACCCAATTTGTAACCATTGCTTATATACATATTATGTATTTATAGACTCAATGTAGACTAGTGTGGTATAACGCCTGCAATACTAACCATTCGAAACGCTAATTACACAGCGCAAAGTAAATCAGACCTGATAAAATATCATGTAAATATGTTTTTTCCTAAAGGTTTTAAGCGTTTTATTTTTCATCTCTTTACTATTGGAAAATACGACATATTTACACATTTTAATGTAAATATTCAATGTTGATTTATTGATATACGGTAACCAAGTAAAAAAATACCATTTCCGGCATGTAATATGTGGCTTATATTATATTACTCTCGATTCATTTTTTTTGGGGATGGGAAGGGTTATATCAAATTTAGATAGAATGTTAATATAAAATTGTATGTATGTAGGTCATAAAATTATTACAAGAATTTGTGTTCATATAAAATCTCGTCAAGTTAAATAAAAACATATCAAACACTATACATAATAATAACCGTGCTTGAAGATTAGTGGAAGGTTTCGGTGAATATACACAATATCTCTACTCCTTTATGTACAAACGCATATTATCAAAGAGTCAAATCAGTGATTTGGGTTGAGGAAAAACTCAAATTGACGAAATCCGAGAGCGATAAATATTTAATTAAGAATATAATAAATTCTAAATCACATTTTATACAAATTCAATTCAGGTTCAATTTAAACCGATTCCTGATTTTTTGGTTGTTTTTTCTATTGATTGTAACTTTTTATTGCATGATAATACGTCTAAATAATTATCTAGTTAAAAAGTCTAAGTTTTTTAATCTAGTTTTTTTTTTACACATTTTTTTCTTGGGTTTTTCAGTTCACAACGTTTACAAGGGTTGGTTTTCAATCTCAATTTTTTTTTCAGTGTAAATGATTTAAATAATACAATAAATCTGAAATATTACTAATAATGTATACAATTATAGAGACGCAAACATAATTCATAACAAAAGGTGGATGCGAAATCCATACATTATCACTGATAAAACAAATTTATCGAATATCTTTTTCTTAAGGCAAGTGGTATTTTGGATTTGAAAACGGCATTCATTCTCCCAAATGCTTTCCATCATAATTTCATTCGTCTATTTATTTCCTCTTCTTATATACATATATGTATGTTAATGAACTTATATTTTGAAGCCAATACAAAGTTACTTTTGAATATCATTTTATATTCCTTATGTTGGGTAAAGAATGGTTGATACTAATAGCCGCATGCGGCTCCGGAGCTGCCAGTTTCTGACTACTTTAATTTAATTTAATAGAAATTGTAAGAATATTCTTGAGATTTTCTTTTATTTTGCCTATTAACACTGACAACAATATAAAATGTGTAAAGTGTAATAGACAATGTTAACTAGAATAATATTTAGCTATTAGAATAGACCTCAGACCGATTTTGAATATAAAAAAGCTTTTAAAAACAAAAATAAAAAAATAGATATGAAATATGAATGTTAATACATATGTAGTTTGGTCTGGGCCCTGTATTTGAAGAGTATTCTATTTGATAAATTGAACTGTTCGACTTGTTTCATTTTTTAATTTGATTAAATGTACATACTATGTGGTATTTGTTCGCCCGATAGTTTTATTTACTATGTCTATGAAGAGTTGCAGTGCAAACTTGGAAACTGTGTGTTCATTAGTTGATTAAGATTTCCGCTTAGATCGTATACTTTGTTTTTGTTAGTGGACAAGTTTGACAACGCCAAAGATAGTTTATAAATACACGAACATTTGTAGCTGACATTTATGTACTTCATATCAATCTAAAATTACTCGAGGTTATTATATTTTATGCAATTAAAATGAAAATTTTGCCTTTTATTTTATTATTATATACATTGTATATAATACATTGTTGTATTTTGTAAACTTGATGATACCATTCAGTTTATAAGCTTGTTTCTCTAGTGTTTGAATGGCAAAAATGTGTTCAAAATACCTGCGAATGGAAGATAAGCGTTTTCAAACTTAAGCTACCGTGTCAAATTGGTATTTAAACATTTGAATTTGCTGCCAGTCGTTTACTAAAGTTGAAATTTTGTATATAATATATTCATATGTGTTTTCATTTATATATGGTTATAGTGAAGTGACAAGATAATCTTTTGTCAGTAGCGAGCGAGTTAGCAGCTATGTGGGGTGGGTGTGATTAAACATTTTTTTATTATTCATGGGAACGTCTTGGTAATCCGCAAAATTATGTGGATTATGGCAGTACTTCATTTCAGACATCGACTTCATGAATAATGAAAAAGTTTTGAAAAACGACCCCAAAATACGGTGCGGTGCGGCTCAAAAGTTCCAACGATCACTTACTTTTCCAAGGATGATGTACGTTTTTATTAAATTTTCCACACCGCCATAGAATATTTCAATTCTAATTCTTCCTGACGAAAGAGTAGAGTTATTGTATTTACATATTTTTAAATGACAATATTATTCCAGAAGAAACGTAAATGAACTCTTTTTATTAATGGTAAAACGTCATATAAAATGAAGCATTCATTTTATTTAATTAATTATCTTCGAGGAATTTGTTTTTCCAGTGATATTATATAAATGTGAAACTTGGACATAGAACGCCGATATACTACATAAAATTCAATGCAATCAAAGAAGTAAGGAATGCTGTATGCTCGGAATAACATGGAGAGATAAGAAATGAAATACGTGGTTGAGAAGTATGAAGATTGAAATAGCAATGGGTGGGTCACATTGCGAGAAGTTTAGGCGAAGGGTAGACAAAATAAGTGTCGGAATGGTACCCGAGAGAATGTTAAATGGTGAAAAGAAGACCGCAGGAGAGACGACTGGATGAAATTAGAAAAAATTGTGAGGTGAGATGGATGAGAGTTGCGCAAAACAGAGATGAATGGATCGTGTTAGAGAGTCTTTCATCCAACAGGGAGACATTCAAAGGCACTTCATGAAGGTCTGTATTTAATTGGTCAGTAATTTTAAATGCTTTTGGTAATCTAAATATATTATATGTACATACATATGTAAATACAATACAAACCATTCGAGTCGGTTGACCAACGCTAAATTTTAATAAATTGCTAGTGGAATACATACGTCGATTGGACAGTATTTTGTATTTAACGGTCAGTTTATTATGACAGTAGGTTCGCAATTTGAGTACTATTTGACGATTACGTACATATATATGTACATATAATAAAACGTTGTTTTTGCATCGAAAATACGATAATGATTGTTTTAATTCATTTTAATGAATGTTTGATGTATACTGTAAAAGTATTCGCTAATAATTCTGGTAGATTGACTATATATATATATATATATATATATATATATATATATTTATATCTAATTTAAATTTTACTCGTTAATAACCGTTCAAAGTTTTAGTAGCATTTAAATAATTAATAATATTTTTATATTCTTAAGAACAACATTTCATCGTTGAAATATGTATACTAAAGAGGTACGTAAAAATATATTGCATCTAGGTGCAATAATATTATTTAATAAATAGAAATACGGTGTATATATTGTATGTATGTATAAGTCGTACCTACTGCCTCGTCTTTTTTTTGTGAATAATTTAATTATAATTAAAAATTAATTAGGACTCAGAAAAAAAAGGATTGCAGATAAACGTTTGTGGTATATTTTGGAGTTGGGTTTGTTTTTATATTTCTAATTTAATTAATTTCGTCGTGATTATACAACAGCGTCGGGAGCCGCTTGCTTTAAAACCAGATGCGGTATTTTATATAATATATAAAATAAAACTACAAGTTTGTCATATATGTACGTATTATATGTCGAGCATATTGAGAACAGTATTTGAATGATAATTCGAAATATTTCTCCGATCTAGTAGACCGATGTCTCCCAATCCCTTTCATGGGACAATTCAAACCACAAGATTTTGACTGATTTCAAACTCAGGATTGATCACTTTAAAAAAATCTTTTTAAATAAATGTGTGTGTGTGTGTGTGTGTGTGTATTATAAGTTTCTTCTTTTTATAGCTCTTATTGTACATAGGTCTCCTCTTTTTCTATAACTTTTTGCATTACATATATTCTTTCCTAAGCCGCCCAATGGATTGAACTGAAACTTTTATATAGTATGTTATAGGTATGATAAATTTCATATACTACTATATTGTTAATTGTAAATAGGTTTTTGAGCTATTTTTCCTATTATGCTGTACATTAACATTAGAATAATATAATAATTAAATTACTAAAAAAATGATCAGTAGATATTAAAATAGATATAAGATGCATTGTGAACATAATTTGGAAATAATAAAAATCATTTAAAAATCAAATCAAAATATACTATATATTACTTATGAGCCGTTATAATTGAAAGTGACATAAGTCCACTCTTAATTGTTTCGAGAAATATTTCACAAAACATTTAATATAGTGTTTTGCGTTTTACAATATTTAAAAATACTGGTGGCATGTAATACGTTTATTCTGATTTTACGAGATTTTGGACATATCGAATTGAAAGAAGTGATAGCAAATTGTGAATCAAGTTAAACAAAAATTGTGTTTTTGGGACTGAAAATTGGACTATTACCGCTTTCAAATATAACGGCTTATATGTTGAATTTTATTTTAAATTTTTATCAAATTGGTTATACGACGAATTGGAGATACCTGCTATGTTGTCATGACCCAATTTGAAAATTACATACAATTTATAATACATATATATATCTATATAATATTTCGTACATGTGGACGAATGCTCCAAGTTGAAAACATATTTTTCCGAGAAAAGTTTATATTAAAAATTGATTTAAAAACTAAATTTTAATTTAATAATAATAATATTACATTTTAGATGTGAAATTAAAACTAAAATTCCCGCGTCAAATGTCTACAAACGTAAACAAATAAACATTTTACGGAAAATTGTTTATTTTACGCGCGGACGCATAATTAGCATTTCGCGAGGCAGAGGCGGAGTTTAAATACTACGAACAAAAATATTGTCTTTGCTAAATTAATTTTTATTACGAGCCGCCGCTGAATGGGCGGACTTTTTCCTCGCAGGATATATTCACACACAAAGAGGATAACACTCCCGGCGAATATTATTTTTAATTACAACCTGGGCGCGATTTTTTTCCCCGGAAAGAGTTAATGCCCCGAAGGAGATTTATCTCAATATTTTCGTTTAATTTGTCGCCAACCCCTCCTCGCCCTTTCGGTCTCTTAACCCCTTCGGCCCCTATCCCGTCCGGGACGAAGGAGGGGATCGTTTATCATTCTCAGGAATAAATAGCGGCGGTGGGGACCTCCTGAAATTCTTACATTTCATATATAATTCTGTCTTCTTCATCATTTTCCGCAATAGAGAGGTTATATTTTTTTCTTACACATGACAGTTGAACGTGCTCCGAATGCAGACAAACTTACGGCCAAAGAGAACTCCTCGAACTTTGGCGCGCGTCTTTCGGTGCATATTTTCAATATAAAACATGTATAGGACTTTTATAAAAACATATGAAATTTACAGAAAGAACGCAGCTTTTTTCTTCTATACAATATTTAATAAGTTTCTGTAAGAATATTACATTTTATAGTTATTTCAATAAAATATTATTTTTTTATTATTCATTGATTCCTGTTACTATTAGTATTCAATAATATAAACCTATTGAATTTTATTACATTCAATACTGCTTTTCAATATTTGTAGATTCATTCAATGATAAAATTAAGTTGATTGAACTTTCTCGAAAATGGAAGGTAAATAATGCGCAATATTAAATACTTCATTTATTTTCACATTCAAATTAAACAATTAAAATTTTAAGTTTTATATTAATTTATTCTAATTAGCATGTCAACTGAACTACGTATAGCTTTATTAATGAACTATAGCTTTAACAATCTGTTACTATAGGTTTAACTTTAAAACTATACAATAGCATTATAACTATACTATAGCTTTATAATTATACTATAGTTTTAAAACTCTACTACAGCTTTAAAACTATATTATAGCTTTATAACTATACTATAGCTTTATAACTATACTGTAGCTTTGTAACTATACTTTAGCTTTATAACTATACTGTAGCATTATAACTATAGCTATACTATACTATAGCTTTATAACTATAGCTATACTATACTATAGCTTTATAACTATAGCTATACTATACTATAGCTTTATAACTATAGCTATACTTTACTATAGCTTTATAAGTATAGCTTTAATAATCTGTTAGGGCTGAATCAAATAGGTTCCATTTGTAACAGGATTTCAATTCCGGTACTAGTTTTTTGGTCAAAACTCGGACTTCGGTACCACCGGTATTAAATAGTAGGCTACCGAAATTAATTAAATATATTAGTTTTGATTTTACGTTATTTGAACTCCTTATAATTCTGAAGAAAACCTTGTATCGGCTAGTTTGTAGGGATTAGTCGAGAAATGAGTCGACACTTAACATCCTTTTACACCTGCTATTCAAAGGAACTACTAAGTGTATCATAAATTTAAAATCAAAGATAAAGTATATATGTTTGTACATATATTTAAAATATCGTACTTATTCCTGAAATTATTTCGTAATACATATGTATGTATTTATAACTGACTGTTAATAGTTAAAAGCCGATTCCTATTTCCGATTCTTTCGGAACCCAATTTTTTTCACTTTCCAATTATTTAAATATTTTATAGCTAAAACCACCAATTAAAAACAAAAGTTCTTCAAAGGATTGGAGCACGCAAAACAATATTCACATTTTTTGACACTCGCTGGTTTTTGACATTCGCACGATATAGAAGGACTCAATTCATTATTTTATAATTATGAAAGTATGTTTTCAAAATTAACTGCAGTAATTGATTAAAATAATTAAAGATTAAGAGACACATATCATACAGTTAAATGATCCATATTTTTGGGAAATTAATTATATTTGATTGCATAATTTACTTAGTTAAATCAATGTTGATAAATATTTGTATAATCGGCAGTGGGATTTTTGATAGTACCAGTAGTGACCAATTTCAGCATTTTTGGAATACCTACATATTTGATACAAGTATTGGTCTATGAATTCATAGAGGGTTTATTTAGCAAATTCGAAACCCATTTCAATGTTTTTTAGACAAGAAATAGGCTAGAGAGTTAAGGAATTCTGTTAATATCTTAAAACCCACTTTGGAGATAAAATTGACAACTGTTTACAAACTTTAAAGTATACATACGAGAATACTTCCTTTATTAATCGTAGTACAAATTTGTTTTGTATAAATGATCTGTATTTATATTGAACATTTTACATTTTGATAGCGAGTAATAAGCATTTGAAGAGTGAGATTCAGTGACTGGTGACTTGCACATTGTTTACTCGCAATTCTAATAGATAAAAATGCGAATGAAAAAGTGGCATCAATTCGGACAAATTTTAGAAGCTAAGAAATGCGTATGACAGGCAAAATTTTTCTTAATATGACGTTACGACCAAAGCTAAAAGCTTTTCCAGCTTCGTTCTTTTTCTCAAGGCACATTCGAGAAACGGGGAAAAATGAGTTTTCTTTTTAATGAGCTCGACGAGACATTCGTCGGTTAAACGAATAAAAATAAATGTATATACCTATTATCAACCGACCCTGTTAGGTATTGTCGTAAAATTTAATTCTACAACAGTCACCTTGCCTTTAATCATAACTCTACCCAAGCTTAAATAAATAAGTAGAACAGTAAAATGATAGGCCCAAATTTACAGGCGAGACAAGATTTGCATATAATAAAAAAATAAGCATCACTTATCTTATGTTTTATAAATACTAACTACAAAAATTTGTAAATCAACTTTCAATATATTTTACGTTTATTTTTAGACTGGCAACTGGGTACATTTTAGTAAGCTAAAAAAATATAAAATAAGTATGTATGTAAATCATTGCAATGGCATATTTAGCATAGAAGTTTCAAACTAAATGTATACACAACTTGTTTTTTTATACTAGACATTTTTTTCACCTGTTTTAGAAATGTACATATGTGCTTTTTTACATAGACCTTTTTGAACACAGTTTACGAACCGCTGTCCCGATTTTATCTCATTACAATTATATAGGTCAGAGGAGGTTGCTTTTTTTGATGACGGAAACGTATACATAATACATGGAAATAAAATCCTAATCGAGTGGATTGTACGAACGATTTTTGCGATATACAAATGTATATACATACATATATTATACCTATGTATGTATTTATGTACATATACTGTGCAGTGCTGTCATCCAGTGGGTTACCAAAGGTTTGCGGAAACCTTTTGTCCAAAAATTATAAGTTCCAGGAACCTGTTGTTAAATGTCTTCATAGTTATAGTATTAGTAATGAATATTTTCAGGGCTGTGGATACGATACAGGGTGAACGATATTTTTATTTTACCTATACAACGTGAGAATATTTCCAGGTGTATTATAACCACAGTCGTAATTTCACCAACTGATGCAACGAATGGGCTAATTTTCGAATGTCTATGGTGTATTACATATTCCATAGTGGCGCATATGTTCATATGTACATACATATGTATACCAAAAGTAAACTAATATGAATCATTAAATTTCAAATTATTTTTTTTTTTAATTTCATTTAATTTACGAATAGTTGAATTTTTATTTACATAATATTTTGTAGAGTAATTTTTAAAAATAATAGTTTTCAAATAAACTCATTACATCATGAAAAAAAAATGTATAT
Organism: Arctopsyche grandis; assembly: GCF_051622035.1. Lineage (NCBI taxonomy): Eukaryota > Metazoa > Arthropoda > Insecta > Trichoptera > Hydropsychidae > Arctopsyche > Arctopsyche grandis. Next base: position 23,049,971 of record NC_135356.1, read on the forward strand.
TTTTGCCTTATAAAATTCGCTAGATAACTAATTAAAAGTATTTTAAAACATTGAAGAATTCCAAACAATTGTAAAAACATTTGACTATTGATTCCAGAACTTACTTTTAGCATCGTAATACTAGATTTTGCGTTAAGGACTATAATAGCCGAAAAACTGTTACAATTGCGTATATTTATTTTAAACGCTCATACATACATACATATACATATGTATCATGAACAAAAAGAAAACAACAAAAATCATGATCATGTTCAAATTTAGCGGGTCAAACTAAGTAAATATTGATTAGTCTCCACTCTGGTAATTTCAGTGCTATCAATACAGATTTGATAAAATTTATGAATTGCATATTTAAATATTTCAGTGTTAATATTTTTAGCGCTAGTCGATATTACAAAATAAAGGACAAAACAGCAATTTTAGATAATAAAGGCCTGTCCTCTTAGCCCTTTGACTGCTAACGTCTATACAGTTGAAAGCCCGCCACGCTGAAAATTTCTAACTAGAATTATTTAGAAATCCAATAGAAAGCAGGTATAAAAATTATAGCTGATAGAAACAAACCCTAGATAATAACCGCCGAGGATTTACAGTTTTGTAAAGGTGTTTTTAGACTCTAATATATCTTGCAACAATATAAAATAAACAAAAGAAGTCTATTAATGAATGTATTTTTCCAAAATTAGTTCCACCTTCTTCATTGTTGTTAAAATGTAATGCTCCCAATCTAAATGCCACGCCACAATCTAAAATAATCAGATGTTACGAAATTATGTTCACAATACATCTTATACCTATTTTACATAAGATCTACTGATCATTTCCTATTTTACAATTTTAATTTAATTTGGTTAGTAATCATGGTATTATATTATTCTAATGTTAATGTACAGCATAAAAGGAAAAAGAGCTCACAAACCTATTTACAATTCTTATAAATGCTCATAATACATCTAATACACAATATTAATTAAAAACTATCTAAAGTCGATGACCTAAAGCAGATTGTGTTTAGGTGATCTGTGTATATATCTGAAGGGTATAGACATTTTGTTGTAATCACCGAGACTCTTCACAAGTATGTTAGTATGGTTATTAGTGATTCTGTCATCGAATCTACTGGTTAGTTTGTTAGTAATGTCTGTAACAAATTGATGATTGAATAACAGAAGTGAGACTTATATTATTTTATATATTTTTTTCGATGTTGGTCTGCTTCTGTTTCCGATTGACGCGAAGAGACATTTCCATTTCCGGTTAGGTAAAGTTCTCGTTGGAGTTTTCCACGCGATTAGTCGAAATACACTCAAGGCGGTTGCTGATTGGCAAATTGGATTATTGAGTTTAATTAAAGCTACGACCCGGGAGAGTTGGCGACCACTGTCCACCGCACAGACTGAAACAACACCGAAACGACGACGACGGCTTATGGTAATTAATTTAGTTCAAGTTTCCGATTTCGAGACCCGATTGATTGATAATACCTCAAGGACTCGAGATAATATTTACCCAATGAATAGAATCCTAAATGTCAACGAGGCGGATCGTACAAATGAACAATATATGTACGTACGTACATACATATATGATAAATGAATCGAAAATAATCCGTTACCAAAAAAGCTGCAGAAAAAAGACCCGAGTAATGGTTCCATTAGGCAAAAGTTCATATATGTATGTACATATATAGCTGAAAATAAAATTTTCATTTTTCGCCTCGATTCAATGAGATGCATTTTGCCCAGTGCACGTTTGAGGCACACGTACCCCTTGAAGACGGGGTGGGGTTTAAATTCGTTACATCTGAGGCGACGGGGATCTTAGACGGGGTCTTGCCGATATAATTTTTCAAAGTGTCGGTGAAACCTCAATTTGGCCATGGTCTCCGACACCGTTCCGTGCCAAGACCGGCAAATAGCATGCGGCCAAGTGCCGCTAATGATGGCATGCCGTATATTTATTGCGCCATACGTTAGTCCTAACGGTCGAGCGTACGTCGTTCGCAATAAACCTGCATGACTTTACACGAAATTAAATTAAGATCGACATCGAAATTCAAACCGAAATATAGGTGTGTGTGTGTACTGATGAAAATAAATTAAAATCATTAAATTTAGTAAACCGGAAGTGGGATTTTTTCCTCTTAGAAAAGTCAAAAATGTTGTGACCACACGATTTTTTCCACACCCCCGAAACGCATCAAGCTGAAAATGTATATTTGTACTAGCTGAACCCGGCATGTGCTGTGATGCCATAATAACGCATGCAATTCCCGTTGTCGTTCCCGTTCCCATTCGTCGGAAAAACGCAGCCAGCGAACACATTTAAAATAATTCAATTGTTTGTTTATTTTACCCTAACAACGCAGGTCGCGACGCGAAAACATTTGAAATTATTGCGTTGCAATGACACTCATTCTCGTTTTTGGGCGATTTTTTACACAGTAATCTTCTCGGACACGCATACAACAAATCCCGAAAGTTGCATCGTAATCAATTGAGTGGTTAAGGACAGACAGACAAACAGACATTAAATTTTATATAAACATATAGATTGTTTATGTACTACCTTGCAGTACTTAATGATCTACAAACACAGAGTGCCAGAGTGCCCATGTGAGGCTGTTAGCTGCAATATATAAGAACGCAACAGCTTCAGTTAAACTTTGTTAAGATACTGATTAATTTAGCATACGAAAAGGAGTGAGACCAGGAGCTACCACCTCGCTCAAGTTATTCAATGAAATACATAAACAACGATGGAAACGCCCCGAAAACGACACACGGCCAAATGGTCCCTGCAGTATTGCCTAGCGAAGTGGAGGCCACGCTAAAAACTGCAAAGAACGGTGGAATCCCAGAGGAAGAAGAAGAAGTATTCCCATTGACTTACTCAAATGTGGCGGCTCCCCCCATAAATAATATCTTAGCTAGGCTTTTCAGCAAATGCATCCAGAACTAAAACATACCAGTAGAATGGAACAACACAACGATAATTTTAATCCACAAAAAAGGAGACAAAAGTGACATTAAGAACTACGGAACCATCAGTTTACTTTCAGCGGTTTATACTCGTAAGCTCTTCACAAAGATTATAACCGAAAGGTTGAAGAATAACCTCGATGGAAACCAACCTATAGAACAAGCAGGGTTTAGAGCAAATTTCAGAACAATGGACCATCTCCAAGTAGTCAGCGGCCACTGTGCATAGGCTTCGTCAACTACGAGAAAGCCTTTGACACAGTTAGTCATAATGCAGTAGTTAACGCTATACAAATACAGTGAGTGCCGGAGTGCCCCATGTGAGGCTGTTGGCTGCAGTATATAAGAACGCCACAGCTTCAGCTAAACTTTTTTAAGATACTGATAAATTTAGCATACGAAAAAGAGTAAGTACAGGAAATACCATCTCACCCAAGTTATTCAATGCGGTACGAGGGAGTTTTTAGGAACTTGGAATGGGACACAACAGGAGTAAAAATCAACAGTCGCTTCTTGAATCATATTCGGTTCGCAGACTAGCACAGTTGGACATGGAAAGTAGGAAAGTAGTATTACAAATTAACGTAGATAAGACCAAACTAATGTTCAATAGCTATTGCATGCCTGATAGCATCTCATTATGTAGATGATAAACCAGTAGAAATTATTAATATTAAATGATTATTAATATTAGAGTCAAATAATTGACATGTCTGGTAGTAAAGATGAAAAGATAAATAGACGAATGAAATGAGAATGGAGTGCATTTGGACGAATGAATGTTGTTTTTAAATCAAAAATGCCACTCTGCCTGAAGAAAAAGATTAATGCATTTTGCCAGTGATGACGTATTTTTTATTTTATTTTACATATATACCAGGAAGGCCTTACAGGTAAATCCCAATGCGCCTTCCTGGCCAATTACAAATACAAATGCAGCATTTTTTTATTATAAGTCGTTGAATTGCGAGACACTGAAAAAACTCGCAAATTAACGAGACATCTATGAATTGTACATAAATTGTTATTGTACATCCATCAAATTTCAAATAGTGGTGACATAGTAGGTAGGAAGGATTTTTAGCCAATTTTTTTTTCCGGGAACCGTTTCAACAATGAAATCAGAGAAAATTGGCAAACTCTGATAGGAAACGATCAACCTGGAGTCACAAATCCAGGTCTGACCAACAGCATACTCTGAAAAATTCATTTTCATTCAGGGATAGAACCCGGCACCTTCTTGACGGTAAGCAGAAGCTTAACGTCCGAGCTATGCTGCTGGCTGAAACGGATGTGAAACTTAGATACTGAACGCCAAGATGCTACACAAAGTCCAATGCACTCAAAGAAGTATGGAATGCTGTATATGCTCAGCATAACGAGGAAAAACAGGAAGCGGAACACGTGGGTGAAAAGTATGACAATGGTAGTGGACATAGTGGATAGAGTAAAGAGATTGAAGAATGGACGAAAGGTGGAAAACATAAGTGCTTGAATAGTACCCGAGATAATGAAAAACGGTAAAACGGTAAACGGTAAACGCAGGGAAGATGGGTAGATGAAATTAGGAAAATGTGTGGGGTGAGAGGGATGGTAGTTGCGCAAAACAGAGACAAGTGGACGAATGGAGAGGCCTTCATCCAGCAGTGGATGGTGAATGGCTATAAATGATGATGATATACATGTATGTTATATATAAGCTAAAAACGGTATAATTTTCGTTTGGTTTGTCATAACAAATTTGTACATAATGTTTCAGAAAGAATCTTGTTATAGTAATCTTGTCCAGAATATTATATTTTATTATTATACAAATATAAATAAATATACTCGCCCTATAATATTCGAATCGAAATTTATACTATTTAAATACATTTTTTTCGATTAAGTGAAGACTTCTATGATGATCGATGTACGTTATTAATTTTCCTTTGTTCGAAAGTGAGACAGACAGGAAGTGCCGTATTTGTTTTCCCAATTTAAATAATTCAACTTTCGTGAGTAAGTAGCAAATTTTGATTGCGGGTATATTTCCGAAATTAATTAATGAAATTCGATAGGAGACAGCCCTCGAATAATAAGCGCTTAATTGCTCTCGGGTAAAACTATCCATATCGATGATGACTTTCAAATATATGTATGTGCATACATATGTATGTACATATATCGAAAACCAATTAATAATTTTACTATACATAATCTGTATGTATGTACATATATACCACAACGAAATTCATTGGGAAGAAGGCACAATTATTCTGTTTCAATATCAACCCCATATTCAATATTCGAATATCAATCAAATTGTCAAACGTGTGGTGTATTTTTGAGCAAATATGTCAGCGATACGAATAATACGAACCGATTAATTAAAAAAATCCGCTACATACTTTATATATGTACGTTGTATATATGCATGTACATATATATGCGTTTGAATATTGGGAGTGTCATGAATATAATCTAATTTTTATTTAATATCGCTTTAAGGATTATAATAACGCAATTTGAGTATAATATTTTAAAAGGCTGAAAAATAATGAAAATCTATTTGAGAGAAAACTCCCACCTCGGATAAAAGATTCAGACCAAATTGTAATCAACCTAGACCAACCAAATCAACTGAGATATTATAAAATGAATCTAAATTTTTATTGCTCAGTAGCTCGAAAAATGGTTTAACATGTCTGAGATACATAAATAATTTACAATGAATTTTTTCATCCACTTTATATTGATTGCAGAAGAAAAGTGCTCTTTTTTTGTAAATCTTCGGCAAATTTAAACCTTGGTCTGAAATTTGTAGAATCAAGTCAAAATTTTTCGAAATCAAAATACTGTATTTTTTGATACTTGGTATATGAACCAGCAACATAGATATGTGGCTGACATGCTTTCGATTTTGTGCTCACGTGTTCTATGCCTGCCTTGTTGCTGGCCAGACCTTTGATATGTGTGACTCCAAGGTCAATCGTTTCCTTTCAGAATTTGCCAATTTATCTGACTTCATTAGAAATGGTTCAAATAAATTGGCTATCTTGTCATATTTCTCTTAAAATTTGGCTTACAGGATCTCACAATTTTTTGATAATTAAAATGCTACAGAAATGTGTCCATAAATGTCTCTATGATGATTTTAATGTTTGGTGGTCAATGTTGGTTGAAGGGAAGTGGGGGGAGGGTGTGGATCGTCGGTCATGTGCTCCTGATATTGAACGCCTGACTTGGAACGGGTGCCACGCAGCCTCAGATACGCTGCGTGGGAGCGTACACACATTCACACATCCACAAAGACACCCACAAACACACATCCACAAAGACACCCACAAACACATACATACATACATCCACGAAGACACACATGCAAACATTCATTGATCATTTCGACGGGGGGAACGGGGAACGTTTTAATACGCACACTCTCCTATAAATATTTATATGTACATACTTATATAACATGTAACTTTATTTTAATTCTTGTATCAATTCCTTTCCGAAGCCATCCTTTGAAATCAACGGACACAACACTAGTGTTCATAAAATAGTTAAAGTGAAATTGACAGTACTTGAAAAGTTGAATGGATTTATATCAAAATGAAAAATTTACTGTCGCATCTATGTGAGGTAAAGGAAGTTTCTCGTATCGATGGGGTGGTTCTTACCCTTTTTTTATTATTATTATTTTTTTTAGAAAGATCGCCCCCCCATCTTAACCCCTCGCCCGGTTGGCAAGTGATAATTCGCGTCCGTGCCGGCATTTATACAATCGCGCGAGACTCGGTTATCACAGCCTCCTCGATGGCAATAAAACCATCACGGTCCTTTGTAGGCAATAAGCCATAAAACTTTATCGGACAATTGGAGAGGAATTTTCCTTGCGATTTCTATCCGGGAATTTTCATAATTTTCTTCGCTCACCCTCCCCCCCCCTTTCCCTCTCCTGTTCCATCGACCATTTTTTTCGCATCCGGTTCGACCCCTCCCGTTCTCACCTACGACCTTATATATAATGATTCGAATTTATATTGGCATAATAAAAAGTTGATCCAATTTCGGGTTCGAAGCTGTGTCAATATAAATATTATATAAGGTGATGAGTTTTGTAAGAAACTAAAATGGCCGATAATTAATCGTCTATTTTCGGTACTATTTTGTTGGTCTCAGTTTCGGCTTGTCCGATTCTTGTAAAATATAAATTTACAATATCAAATTTATGACGAAAATTTTAAAAACGTTATAGATAATTGAAAATGAAGCTATAGCCAAACCTCAGATTTTGGGGCGGGACAAATTTCCAATGGGCCAATCAAACCAAACAAAACATATTCTCTTTTTTTTCCACTATCAACCTAAACATGTCATTGGTACATGCACTATTTTTTTAACACACACCCAACTGTGCTTAAAAAGCATCTAGTTAAAACTGTGTGTTTTATTTAATATAGTGCAAAATCTGCGAGGTATATCATTGTAATTGTATATATATAAAAACGTATTTATTTGTGTGGGTATTGTACGAGTGCGTGGACAAGTATGGAGATTGCGAAAAAAACAAATTTTATATATTTTATTATCAATATATCCTTCTTTTCTAGTTAGAAAAAATTAAGTTTTATAAATTAAAATATTTCTGTGAAAAAATATAACGCTTTTGTCAAGTTCGGGCCTTGAAATTTCATTCACCAACCACGTGGATCTAAAATTTAGTTATAGCATGTCAAAGATCGTATATAGTGACTTTAGCATTTACTTAAAACAATTTATCAATATTTTAAAAGAGCAACTTTAAAAAGGCGATCGACAAAAAAGAGACTTTAATTATGAAGGTTTGTAAATAAGAAAAATAAAGCATGCTAAATTGTACGAGAGGTTGTACTTAGGAATATACATAATTTAATTATTATTTAAATTTAAAAATACGTGACTTAATATTGAAAAAATTCACACCTATTTCAAAATCGATCCAAAAAAAAACTGGATTATTAAGGAAAGTATTATTTTTTTAATGAATTTTTCTATTCATCATTTAAATCTTGCTCATTCGTTCGATCGAGCTTTACTTAATTTTCATTTTTTTTTTTTTGATAAATTAAGTACAATATAACATTTAATTCGGCCGACAATTCGTCGGCAAGAGCATTATCGAGATTGGAACTTGACCATTTTTCGATTTTTTTTTATTATTTTTTTAATCGGCTTAATGACTAAGCCGACAACTCAATTATGGATAAGAAGAGAGGGCAAAAAATGTAAGCGAAATCCTTTTGTATTTTTTTATTTTAAATTCTCGATAAAATGGTGATACTGTTAATGTTGCGAAAATTGATTCAATTAAAAGCGAACGACGATAAGAATAAAACTCTAGACTCGAGTCTAAGAGAGTCGACTATCGACTACGTTAAATGCAACTCTTCGCCTAGAGATCAAAGTTCGGATCAATCGAGATGGGAGTCAAATTAAATTGATATTGAATTTTGATTGAACGCTCTTTCACAAATTGAACATCAAAGTGAAGGATGCAGGGGGGTCGAGAAAGTTTCGCTTTCCATGAGTGGAAAATTTAAATTTTAAAATACACGCTTCGAGTGAACCTGCTGTATGTATGTATGTACATTTCAGCTATACATACATACATACTTTGGCAGATGTGTAATTCTATGGACAGACATACTAAACAGTTTAATATTTGATGCGTTTGCAGTAGTGTTTGGATCTACACCGTTTCTTAGACACGCTGTATTTATTATATAACGTTTGTTCTTTGAAGTCAAAGCGAATGCTTAACTACCGAGTCATCGGGGATTTCCCGAAGAATAAGCGTCAAAAGGAAAAATTATATGAAAGCGGGAAAAGTACGCCTTCACGAGTCATGAATAGGTTTTATTCGTAGCATTATGAAATGTTGCAACGTTGACGGGATGCAGACAGGAATGCTGGCTGACTTTTATATAAATAAATATATACTAACGTACTGTTATAAGTATATTTTGATTTTTAAATACTTTTATTATTTACAATACATCTTACGTCTACTCCAATTGCTATTAATTCAGTGATCATTGTCTATTTTACACATTATTCTTTTTTTTTTTCAATGTATGTATATGTTACAGTTAAAATGTATTTTCAGTTGTAATATATTCCAACTGCCGTTTTAGGTCATTCATATTAGAATACAATTCAACTTACAATTCAAATACATTTTCAACAATGTGCACCATGTTTTAACGAATGCTTTAGAATTCAGTAATGCGGTATAACGAATAAAGAGAATGGTAATAACCTTTAAAAATGTGTTCGAAACAAAAATGTGACTTTTCAACTCAATTTACTAGTCGAGTGACGTTTTCACGAAACCTAACCTATCCATCTTACCTGGTATCAAATTATAGTTGAACTGCATTTCAGTTGTAATATATTTTTAGCAGTCGGAATACAATACACTATATGAATAACTTTATGTGGGTTAGACGGAATATATTCCAACTAGTCGAAAGATATTACAACTGAAAATACACTACAACTATATCGGTAGTTGGTACCAGGTAAGATGGAATATATTCCAACTATTCAAAATATATTACAACTGATACATACAATTCAACTGTAACATATACAACATAATGGGAAAAAAGCATTAAAACATATTTACTATTCTTATGAATGTTCATAAAACATTTTATACATACATACATATATTTGTATTATTTAAAATAAAAGACTATTTAAAGTAAATTGTGTTTAGATACTATCTGAAGGGTATAGACATCTTTTTGTAATCACCGAGACTCTTCACAAGTATTAATATGGTTATTAGTGATTCTGTCATAGAATCAACTGTTAAGTTTGTTTGTAATGTCTACGACTCATACAAGTTATGATACACGAATGACGACACGCAAAAAGGGTATAATTTGTGCGCATCAATTACCGCATAACGATTTAACAACCCAGTGCATAAATGGAAACGATTTTTTATTGTAATTGGAGACCCAAAAGTATATTCGTATGATACGTTGTTGCGATATTTGAGAGAGCAGTGGCAGGGAGGCAAGGGGGTTGATTCGCGTCAAAAAAGCCGAAACATAAATCTCGCGGTCGACTATAAAGGTCCTCCCTACTCAAATACTCGTTACATCGAGTCATACATTAAAAATCACGTCACATAAATAGCCTTTTTCCCGCATCACCCACACCATAATCTCCACAGAGGAGTGTGAGGAGGAAAAGGGTGCTCTCTGTGGACCTCATTTCCTCACGGGGCACAGTGGTAGCCCTTCAAAGAGCGCGTCGGGCAAAAGTGAATCTTCACAATTTAGTGTTGGGAATTGGGAATACCTCTTCGGCATAAATTTCGCAAAATCCTTCAACTCCAACCGTACAATCACACAATTGTTGATCTGTTGTGGTTTTATGTCCAATTACCATCCAATGTTAGAACACAATAAATTTCAAAGGCATTCTGAATACTTGCGTAATATGCACATATTTATGTACATTTGTATATGTATATCATATTATAGAATTGAAATTTTATCGAAAGTTTAAATTTATATTTTACCAAGGTGTCAATAAGGGTTGCCCCAAGATGACACCTATGGTATTAAACTTAAGCATATATAAATTTGAAATTATATTCAAATAGTGGTGACACAGTAGATAGGATGATTCTGACGATTTTATGAGGAACCGTTTCAACAATGAAATCAGAAAAATTGGCAGATTCTGATTGACACGATTGACTTAAAATATCCAAATTTTGAACAGAAGCACTGCAAAAATACTCGGAATAAATTCATTCCAATCGAAGTCAACCTAGGGCTATAACTCGGGAATTTTTAGGTGGTTAGCATTAACACAGCCATCGATTTATACTGCTTATTACAAGAATAGTTGACGTAGTTGATTGAGTAAAGAAATTTAAATGGTAATAGTAGCAAAAAGAATAAAATAAAGTTGTATAATAGAATTTCCAAAAATTTACTCATTTGACTGTATGTATATAAATAATTGCAAGTGAATTGAATGAATGGAGTAATTTTTTTTTACCGTGGTTCTATTACAGTTTGCCCAAAGCAACATCTATGGTCAAACTTTACATATTCATTTATTTTGCAATTTTGCCATAGTACCATTACAGAATAATTCCAAGTCGTCACTATGACTTGGAATGATTCTAAAAATAAAAAAGGATACAATATAATTAGATTAATAGCATAATAAAAAACAAAATAAACATACATATAATAAAAGAAAGGAAAACAAATGCAATAATAGAACACGTTAAAATCTCAAATTACATAATAGAACACGTTAAAATCAATAATAGAACACATTAAATGCAATAATAGAACACGTTAAAATCTTTAATTTTCCCACAGATGACCGCTATAGAAGTCCATTAGCAAGAATGGCGCGACTCACTATGTAAACAAAACACTTAATACTTGATCCCCTATTTAAAAAAATACTTATAAACAACGTAATGGCAGACGATACATTAACGTATATTGATGACCAAAATGAGCAGTATGGCAAAGTATGAAAACGATCGGATAAGAGATAAGAGAGATAAAAAATGACGACTTACACGAAAACCATGTGAACTGTATAAGAGGTATGTAAATAGTATCAATTGCCAATCTTACAATATATATTTTTGGTCAAAAACTTGATTTAAAAATTCGCTAAAAAAGTACCGCGATGGTTGAGGCGGGAGTTAAGGGCTGAGGACAACCCTCTACCATTATACTCAACTATCACAAATTCGTCACTTGTATGACACCATCATAATGACTCCATCATTGTCACATGATGTGTAATTATATAATAACAAAACGCTCTCCAGTAGAGATAAGACACACCTAATTTTATAAGTAATACCATTGATTTATGACACACCTAATTAATGAATAGCACTATTGATGTATACCACACCCATAAACTGACTAACCGAAATTGTACGACACGTGTCTTCAACACATTCATTTTTTTTAAAATAATATATAAACCATTCCTGTTACGATTAAGTTAGTCTGTAATCAGCTCTTGTACTGAATATTATAATAAATTATTATTTTTATTCAAACCGTTCGTCTGCAATTCTTTATTCGGGCAAAGGGCTAAATCAATTCTTCAACCAGATCAGATCATATTTTAGATTAAACAAATTTAACAGAAATCTAGATGAGGAGTAATATAGTTGTGACAAATAGGCAAATTTTGAGAGGATAGGTTTCAACAATGACATCAAGTCGAATTGGAGTCAGAAATATCCAAATTTGACCAGCAATACCGCAGAAATACTTCAAATCATTCCAATCTAGGTCAAACCAGGGCTCTAACCCGGAACCTCCCAGTCGTTATTATTATACGTTAACCACTTAGCTACATATTTTATTTTATTTTTACATAGATATATGTATACCAGGAAGACCCCAATGCGCCTTCCTGTACAATTAATTACAAACAATGCAGCATTTTATAATTACATAAATCACTGTATTTCCAAAAGCTGAAGAACACGAAATAACAATTTATTAATTAATTACAGAATTAATCCATTGAGACATATATGGATTTTAGATTTGTACAAATTGTAAATACATTAAATACAGAAGATTTGTGACAACAGGAAAGATGATTTTTTGCCAATTTCGAGGAACCGTTTCAACAGTGATCAGATAAAATTAGCAAACTCTGATAAGAAACGATCCATTTGGAGTCACAAATACCGTCAAATCTAACCAGCAGTATAGCTGATCGAACTGCTGGCTAAATATATTATATCTTGATAGCATTGGGTGCAGACTTTAGTGGATGATTGACGATGTTATGAATTAATTCACATATATTTTTGGCCAGCGAGCTTTGCTTCGCAGGACCACTGTGTGCGGGGGTCAAAAAGAGTTGTGGAGATATTCCCGAGTGCCGGGTCGAGGACCACACTTACGAACCACTGATACGTAGAGTGACCGACGCACATCGAAACCATCATATCGAATTTATGTATCCTATTACCGCTTGTTTTTCGCGCCCAGGTCCACGGGGCAGGGGCTAAATTGTTTTCGAGCACATGCGATAATTCACACGTGTTGTGCGGAAAACCTTTCGGTGTTAATGTACGTACGTACATAAATAGTTTTCAGTGCTCGCTTTTCAGCCTTTTTGATGATCATTGAGTATGTATGTATGTATGAACATGCATATTTAAATATCTATGCATATGGCTGGTAGGTTCAAATTTGCATGTATCGAGCATTATGTAGAAATTAGTGATGTAGTACCTGATGAAATATCATCGCATGGGTGTTGGCATATTAAGAGGGCTGGACACCAGCGTCTTGTCCATACAAACGTATTACACTTCTCCCTTCCTCAATTATGGCACTAGAGAAATTATTTTTTAATATGCTATGGATATCTACCATAGGCATGTTTCTATCTTTTTTTTTATTTTTTTGATTAGTTACTTTTTATAGGAGCTAGGAGCCACCAAACATCTATAAAATCGTCTCGTTTTTACACCCACGAAAAGAGTCCAACGTGCTAATTTAACGGTTGATTTTTAAATAAATATGAAGATACGAACATAGAAAATATCTTTCTCATACCGATGATGATTTTTTTTTTTAATTGGTCCAGTTTTGGAGGAGAAAACTGGAGAATACAAAACCTCGATTTTGTCGATTTAAAATAGGTATTATCTAGTCGAGGCGCAACTGTCGCATTCACTCAATATACATATTGATATACATATATTGTCGCATTCACTCAATATATATATATCGAAGAAAGGAACGGCAACAAAATGAAGGTTTTGGGTATCCAGCCCTCTTAAGTTATTAAATAGAAATGTGCCGGTTCGATCCGCATGCGGTCGAATTTTTTTCAAATACCTTATTAACATATTTAATTGTTTAATGTGAAAAATAAGGTAAAAACTACCTACCTACCTACACGAAAACAATATTAAAATTAATTAATTAAATTAATTTTCAATAGATGACGGTAAATTCTCTGCCAAGCGGAAAGATTTGCATCGATTAGTATATATAGAAGTTTTTTTTCTTTTGTTATTATACAGAACATCAGACTAACTTCGATACGGTTTATATGTATAGTAAATCGTATGATGACAATGTTTACTTTAAAACAATTATTTCAACTTATCGTTTTTCTTATTATTCAGAATTATTGTATTTATTTAGAATAAAAAGTTATAGTGGTACAAGTTACGTAACAATACATATACACATATGTATGTATGTGCATACATCCCTTCTGTTATATACATACAAAATAATATTTTTCCACACTTTTTACATTTATTATATTATGTATGACTGTCAATTTACGTATATATGTATGTATATACATATGTATGACTGTCAAACTAAACAAATCCATGCATAACTGGATTGTGATTTTTTGAAAAAAAGCTTTTACTATATGAATATATTTACACGAATGTAAATAATTCAATACACAAGTGTACTACACACTTCAAATATCAATATACATACATTTATAATGTAATAAATAAATTCAGCGTACTTTTTTATCACACCTCGTACGCGTCTGTACTTATGAGTGAGCCGGGCTTTACGACGACTGACAGGCTGTCTGTCAGGCGAGAGTGAAATTTTCCGTGAAATTTCTCGGTTTTCTAATTTGCAGTTTTCATGGTTCATTAATGAGTATTTCTTTTGGCGAAAATTTCCCCGTTGAATCGTCGATTAAATATTTAAACTGGTTAGACGTATACGGGCGAAAGTTGCGTGAAGACTTGCCTCCTCCCATTTGCTTCGGATGAAAATTTAATTCGTCGGCTAATTTGATTTTCGCCGTATTCAAATGTATCTAAAATTTAAGACGAAAAGTGATCAATTGATTCGAAAATGCTCGAAACGGTAATCGTGCGATTTTACATAGTAAATATTAAAGCTTTTATAGTATTTATGGAAAAATCAATAATTTCGTTAACTTTTAATTCGATGAAATGTTTTAGTATTTTCTTTTATATATACAGCCTATGTAGATAGATAGATGATATGCATATTCAATAATAGTATGTATTTCTGAAAATTTAAACATGGGCAAGACTTAACGGTGATTTTAGAAAAATAACTTTAATCCTTAGAACAACTCATTTTTGCATTTGAATAATAGAAATTTCGCAATAAATAGATATGTTTCTGTTAAATAAAAAATGTTGTATTGGGCAATATTCTATCTGTTGTATGAAATAAAAAAAATGTTTCAATCATTTAACAATTAAAAAGTGCTCTGACGATCGAGAGACGTGGCAACGTTGCGAACGTGATATATGTGAGATGCACATATAAGATTTAATAATGCGCATTTCATTCATTTTAGGTTGCATTATATTTTTCTGTTGTAAACGTAACTTTAAAAAATGGATTTATTGTTTTTCAAATGATCAAGTTAGATCGTCGACTTTAGATAGTGTTTAGTACATATAAGAATTATTATTAGGTTTTTGAGCTATTTTTCATTAATATTAGCAAATTAATATTATAATAATATAATACTATGATTACTAACAAACATAAAATAAAAGTGTAAAATTGAAAATGATCAGTAGATCGGTAGCTATTAAAATATAAACATATATAAGATGCATTGTGAACATAATTTAGTAATAATAAAAAGCATTTAAAAATCAAAATCCAAAATGATCAAGTATTTTTTTAATACATTATTTATTTATTAATGGGCTTTAGTCTTAATTCACATTTTATTTATTTTTATTTGTTCTTTAGTTTGATGATTTTATCATATTTTTTTATATCGCTGTTTTTCCTTTAATATATTAAGAAATACATTTAAATTGTACATTTATATTTTGAAATAATCTTATATATAAAACCGACACACCGTCAGGAATTTCTTTTTGATTGGCTCTTGCTAAAGTCGTTTCTGATTGGCCGGATACGCCAAAGACGTTTGTGATTGGTCGGTCGTTAAATAATATTGTTTTTCGATTCAAATAAATTTAATAAAAAAAAGAAGATTTTTTTCATAGTTTTCATTTCATATCCATTTACCGAGCGCAGCCACAAGTAGGCATAACCTAATTAATTCACATGAATTTTATGAAATGCTTACTATAAATAGGCATTTATTTTATTAAATGCGCATTTAAATTGTCCCCTAAAATAATAAGTATGTGAAAAATAAAAGTCACAAGACTTTTTCAGATTCCGATGAAAATTTTAATGATTTTTTTAATGAAACTTGGTCCACAGTACGAATAGACTTACATGCTTTCTCTTTCACCGCCTCTCTGTGTTTTTTAATTTAAATGTGGTTAAAAGGTCAGCATATGCGTTTTACCTGCTATTCCACACCGGATGGACAATAATGATAAAGCTCCTACATCTTCATGTTGAAGACATTAGCTTACTTCAATGCTAGGTAGCCCCCGTATAACCTGAAGAGTGGAAGTGTTTCAAAATCAGATCACAAATTATTGACAGGCAAGAATGTCACTGGTATAACAGAGTGAAGCTAATAAATAGCTTGTAAAAATTATTATTATACGATATTGGATTTGTTCAAGTATCACAATATACCCAATATAATTGAATGTGCCTTACATAAGTTAAGTCGACTTGATGCATACACTGCGTATTTAGTATGTTAATTTAATGTTTCATTGTACATATGTATGTGCGTTAGTATATGTAGAAGAGTATGTATGTACATAGATATGAATAAGTGTCGGGCGAATATTAATGGCGAACGAATAACGAGATCAAAACGTAATAAAACATACGTACACTCTCGCGCACATGTGTTATTTTATTAGGTTGAAAAATATATTGCGGTCGTTTTTCGCGCAGATTTTCGCAATGTTGCTCGGGAAATGGATGTTTTCTCATTATTGAAAATTATGTAATATACATTTTATCTGGTTCCGCCTCGCAGCATAATAAGACCACCCACCAACCCCACCTTGCTCCTGACCCGGTCTTGTGTACGACCCCTATACCGATCACACGGATGCGAAATTATTTATTATTATTATTATTTATTATGAGGACCGCAAACCCAAATGTCGGTAGCGTCTGACCGATAACACGACACGCAAAATTCACGTGGCTTTCAATTATTGGACGTATGAATATTTATTTCAATACGCGAACCGAATAATGTCGTTAAAAGATGTTCAAAAGATGACATAAAAATGTGTATGGTCGAACCGATCTAGATGAGCATGAGACTTTAATAAATTGAAGGTAAAATCTATATGTTATCGCATTCACCCCCACTCGACCGCAATGGCCAATTACATTTCGTTTCAGTTTCGCATTGTATTTTGGTCAAGAAATACAACATTATTTGTGCGTGTAGCGGTCGGTAGAATTTGACTTTTTTTATTTGTCAGTTTTGAATTCGTGTTTCATATTTTTGTCAGTT
Organism: Arctopsyche grandis; assembly: GCF_051622035.1. Classification (NCBI taxonomy): domain Eukaryota; kingdom Metazoa; phylum Arthropoda; class Insecta; order Trichoptera; family Hydropsychidae; genus Arctopsyche; species Arctopsyche grandis. Next base: position 23,067,400 of record NC_135356.1, read on the forward strand.
TTGAATTCCTGTTTCGTATTTTGAAATATTTACATACATTAATAAAATTATTATTATTATTAATTTATTTATGGAATGCGTATATAGAAAAAATATCGACTGTAGAAAATATAACCAAAGAAACTTACAATTGAAAGAGAGTTAATTGGATCAAATTATGATCGATTATTAGTTTTATATTCAGATTAAGACGTTGCCTCCAACATTTGAATCTGACGAAGTTATCATTTTTGTCATGTTTCGATTTAGTAATGTATTATCCAATACAATAAATTACATTGAAATAGTATTAGACAAAAACTCGTATTATCAAAGGCAATTATTTTATAGTTGAGATTTTTTAAATATATGAGCCGTCATATTTGAAATTGGCGTAATTACACTTGATCATTTCGAGAAGTATCTCAAAACATTAAATATAATGTTTTGCGTTTTACAAAATTTAAAAATACTGGTGGCCTGTAATACGTTAATTCTGCTTTTCAGAGATTCTGGACATATTGAATTAAAATAAGTGATGAGAATTTGTGAGTTAAGTGAAACAGAAATAGTGTTTTTGGAATTGAAAATAGGACTTTTGTCACTTTCAAATATAATGGTGCAAATGTTTGAAGACGTCATGATTATAAAATTAAAATTTATTTTTATGAATAAAATAATAAGCTTTATTTAAATTTTATATTGAAAACTTTTATGCGCCTGTTCCACCTGGCTAGTCACTGCACTGATAATTACTATTGGAATTCACTAAGAAATCACTTTTTTTTTGTACAATTACAATTCATTAGTTATAGTTGTCATTATTATATGTACATATGTACACATATTTAATGGTCAGTGATGTTCGCACCGTTACTAAAATTATTTTAGTTCGTAGAGCTGGTTCCTTAAATCCTAGGAACTAAAAATAATACGTACATATGTAGATCTAATCTAATATACGTGTTATAATTAAAAACAACTTCATCTATTGTTACTACGTACATAGATAAAGTAAAAATCAGTCGAAATCTCGAGATGAAAATTTTTCATGACCACAAAGTTTAAAAAGTCTGTGATCTTATCAAAAAACTTAATAAAAATTGATAAAAAATTAAATCATAAACGAGAAATAGCTCTATAGATTTAAAATGCACTCGAGATAGTTGCACTCTCGAGACATCCAAACTTTCAAAGATGCTCAAGGAGAACTAAAGCAATAGAATTCTACAAAAAAGCGTCGAGGGGTATTTGTATGTTATCCGAGGATGCTAAGCTTTTTTTGTGGAATTCTATTGCACACGTTCTTTTTGAGTGCCTTTGAAAATTGGGACTTTTCGAAACTGCGCTACTATTCAGTGCAATATAGTGCATTTTCCCGGGAACCGTATATGTATGTATACTAACCACTACATCGTCATAAGCGCACCGGTGCGTACGACTTCGTATTTAAGGCTATGAATCGAAATTAATTTTGGTTTCTTGACAGTGACATCTAAAAATATCCTGTGATGCTAATGAAATTGAAAAAAAAGTCAATATTTTGTTATATATTCAAAAGGTAGTGTCAAGGGTTGGCACTAAACACATGTAATAAAATAATCAAATCGGTTTCTACAAACGCGTGGCGATTAAGTGGTTAAATATATGTATGTTATTTAAATCAACACTAATATGAACTTGAAATTTTTTATTCGTTCTAGAGAAGACCGAACTCAAAACTGCACAGATACTTTAATACATTTACCACTGTGAACGAAAAAGAGCTTACACAGCGCAAATTCCATGGCACTTGATTAAATAATTTTCTTTTTGCGTTTCTCCTCAGATTTGAATAAACAGGAAATTAAATTTCGACAAGAGTGAACGAGCGCCACCTAGTTATGATTTAAAAAGTCGACGGTCGCTTTGATCTTTAATTTGCGACCGGGGAGAGAGGGTTGATGGGATGAAGGAAAGCGAGACCGAGCGGCGGCCCGCAGCCGGACTTCCGATAAGTTAATAAGTTGGATTAAGGCCACCGTGGCTTTAATCCACTTTTGTGCCATTTTCAGCTGGAATGGATTGATGCAAGCGAAGAGGCGCCGTTTTCGCGCTAATTGGATTAAACGAGACGCGAGAAGCTGGCAAGGGGGACCGATGGCGCCTCAGGTCAATAAATGACACCCCCCCCCGCCCCCCAGATAATGTATAATGTTTATGGGATGCCTTTAATTCGAAAACGTCAAATTCCATGAACGTCTTTAAATTTTTGGAAATGGCCTAAAATTTTAATCCGAATTATCCGTTAATTTTTTAAAAAAATGGTTCGATTTAGATATGAAAATGTTTGAAATTATTCAAAAATTCCTACCTGGCATTTTGTGGTCCCGTTGATTTCAAGTCGTATACAGAACTGGCCGTTATCGCGTGGTCTGGAATATTCCTGTTCTCCATGCCCAGAGCTGCTTTGCATTCACCTGTGGGAAAATAACATAAATGTAATTGGATATTTAAGTCTCCAAACGTTAATTTTAAATATTTATTATTTTTAATTACATTAGATGGAACTCTCATTAACAAATTTCAAGCTCGACTAACCCATGACTTTATCTATATTTGAGGAATATATAAAGTATAAAAAATGAAATTCGATAATGAACATTCCATACAAATTGAGCGCAAATGTAGGGAAACTTACACAAGATAAAAGTACAACTTCTGGTTGTCGGATTTTGTTTACTGTTTTTTTTATTACTTAGCAATACTATACAGTATGTACAGATATTATATATGTAGGTATGCGTATGTAAATATACTATTGAAAATGTCAAAAAGCTAACAAATGTATTCACTAGGCTAAATGTTTTTTAAAGCTTTTGTAACCCAATATAATCTTATTTATAGGTACATATCAGTGGCGTGCTGTCATTGGACTAGAGGTACTAGGCTAGTCCCCTAAAATTTAAAAATAACAACAATTAAATTACAATAAATTCAAATCGTTGCCCATGTTGATATTTTTCACTTAGATAAGCAAAGTTCAGAAACCGGAATCGGCCCTACCCGAAGAGTGGTAGCAGTAGTGGATTGTTACAGTATGGTCCGCCACGTCATTCGCTTGCATGTACTTGCCGTCCCAATGCTATTCCCTTCGCAGTACTGATTAATTGTTGAGTATGGGCGTTCCAAGCATTTATGGAATTTTCACTAAGAATATTCTGATTTGTCTGTCAAATATCATTCTACTTTTTTTTTGTTAAAATATCACATATAACTTGTGGAGTACAAATATGGCAAGGGACTCGTCTTACGAAACGATTCCCTCAGAACAAATCAGTACAGAGCACGCGGAAACAAATAAATAGCCCTTTAAATGTTGCATTCTCGATCAATTGTTCGACAAATAATTCAGCAGATTAAGTTTTCAAGACAAAAAAAAAATGCTATTTAGAAAAGTAGGCCATTTAGGATATTTCTGCTAACACAAAAGTGAATAATTATACTCATTACTTTAATTATTATTATTCAAAAATTATATTTTTGTATTTATTTGTAGTCCATACCTAATCCCCTGTTTTGAAAATCACGGCACACCATTGGGTACATATGTATGAAGGCTTAAAGATAACTAGCCAATACTTCAAAATTACGGGTATTAAAAGCATTGCATAGTGCCTTTCGAAAATGTATTGAAATACATTTATGTATCATTGCTAGCATTCCCAAATCCAGTGAACTATAAAATTAATAAATGCGAACGGCACCATTTAAAATTTTCAATGATATAAAAACCAGAACTGAATTCGTATGATATTGTACTTATTTAAAACGAAATTCCCGCTTAAAACTTTAACTACCACATTATGCAGACTCATTGTGTGCTATACCCGTTTCGAAACTGATCGTTGCGAGCGTTTTCATTGTCACAAACATATTTGAATTTTACATCATCCGTAAAACATTGCACGTGTCAAACATACCAGTCTGCTATTCGACCAAATAATAGAAACATGCATGACGAAACACAGGACATTAATATTCCCTAACAGGAATGAATACATGATTAGTCGTGTAAAATGAATTTTACCGATTCTGTGATTGGGTACTATGCATACTACATGATATCTAATACATGCATTGGGTACTATGCATAAACGATGTATGTATGTTTGTGTGACGCGTCGGCCAGTACGGAAATTTCAAAAAACTAATTTTAGAATTCCAGGAGTATATGTTGTGCTTAGAGATATTTAATAAAATAAATACACGCGAATGAGGCGCACAACCAATAAGCGTGAAGTGGTCCACTTGGACTAAAACGTTTGACCAATTAGAGCAACGACGATACATTCTGACCAATGGGGGCATTTTAAGTATCCGCTATAGGGATGTGGCGTGACGACTGATCGTGTCAAGGAAACGTGGGAAGCGGGGTAACGAGGAAGTATGGGGGGAGGGATGTGGAGCGTCTGACATGTGCTGATGATATTGAGCTGACCTGACCTGACTTGGAACGGGTGACGTCAGCGTCAGATGCGCTGCGCAGGAGCCTACACACATTCACACATCCACGAAGGCACACAGACAAACGTCTGTTTGTCTGTATGTCACATAGGCGTTCATATACCATTCAACCGATTGCGATGAAACTTACAGGAGTAATTGTGTGTATGCCCGCGATGGTTTGTGTAAAAAAATCGCCCGAAAACGGGAACGGTAACGGGAAAAACTTGAATGACTGGCATTGCAACGGAATAATTTCAAATGTTTTCGCGTCACCACCTGCGTTGTTAGGGTAAAATAAACAAACAATTGAATCATTTAAAATATGTTCGCCGCCTGCGTTTTTCCGACAAATGGGAACGGGAACGAGAACGGGAACGGGAATGGGAACGGTAACGGGAATTGCATGCGTTATTTTTGGCATTGCAACGCATGCCGGGTTCAGCTAGTATTTATTATAACATATAACTTTATTTTAATTCGTGTATCAATTCCTTTCCGAAACCACCCGTTGAAATCAACGGGCACAAAACTAGTGAACCATAATATTTTTATTTTTGCGAGAAATCAAGCGCATAGTTTTGCGGGGAGCACACCGCGTGATCCTTTTCGTATGTATCCGAAAACTATTCAACCGTGTATTTATATTATTAGCAGGTAAAGGAGCTATCCGTGTAACCTTTCGTTCGTTGCCAGGTTTTCCTCTTTTCCACAGGTATATAAGTTTCGCACAATCGCGCCCCTCTGATTGATCCGAATGGCCAATTAACGTAATTGGTGAAAGTTTTCTTATTTTTTTCCCTCTCCATCTAAGGTGGAATTTCGCAGAAGGTTCCCCCGGTGTTGTAAATAAGGGGATCGAGTCCCCGGGCATATATAAAATATGGGAATAGAGGTACTGCGGAATGCACAAATGGATACTTGTGTACGTTTTATCGACCACCGGGTGTCGTTTTGGCGGGGGAAAGGACCGAGAGAGGGATGTGCCTCTGTGCCTCGCCTCTCGCAATTTACTCCTTCGATGCTTTCGAAATAAATAAATAAAAAAATAAAATGAAAAAAATATATATCGAGAGGGAAATATGGAGAAAAAAGGAAAAGGCGGATGCATAAAGCATATAAGGTATTAATGTATTCAATTTGGGCGAAGTTCTCCCGTTCGCTTCGAGATCGCTTTTCGATGGCTTTAAGCAAGCGTACCGTGCGTGATGAAATTCGATTGGCGATTAAATTTTTCAAGAGAAATCTGTGTATAAGCAGATTTGATAAGGAAAAGGGCATTTTCACATATATTATAGATTATAGAGTTACGGGCATATATAGTCATGTATCGTTCAGAACCATATCGGGAAGGTTAAGGGCGAAATCACACAGGGAAGAACGGCACGTCGTGTGCTTGACTCCCCGCTGTGTGTGTTCTCCTACATTTCTTCAAATATGGGATACACCGTTATCGATCACTGTCAAGCAAGGTTAAATACAAGGAAAAATTTTACCGAAAAATTTTACCGAAAAACTCCAGGGGGTGATTTTGGAACGGTGTGTGCTGGGCGTGCCATGAATATGTGCAAGGCATGCCACATTTTTTCGCATGTTTAAAAGTATCTAGAAAAAACCATGTGCCGCGTTCCTTTCTGTGTTTTTCGCCCTGAGATTCACGTAGAGATTTATCGAAAGACAAGCCTTTCATAGGTAAGATTTTTGGAATAATCGGAGATGCTACGAAATGAGTATTATCGAAAACAAAGAAGGGTCTGATTTGGAATCCAACTCTAAAAGCGTTCATATAAAAATGTCGCCAAATAATTATTTCGTAAAGTCTACTTACTGGTACGATATTTTTCGTACCTTTAAATCATACCAAGCATATCGAGAAAAAAAATTACAGTTTTATTTAAACAGAATAAGCATTTTTTATACAATGCGAATTCATACAAACATCCACAGTGACATACATTCATATATGGAGAAATTTTTGCAGCATTTCATAATCAAATTGACGAACCCCAAGACGCTGCATAGCTTGAGTTTAGCAAGAGATATACAAAAGGAGATGCCAATTTTTAACATGAACCATTTTAATGAAAATCAGAAAAAAATGGCAAACTCTGATAAGAAACGATTGACCTGGAGTCACAAACCAAGGTCTGGTCAGCAGCGGGACTCTAGACACTGCTATATGCTAAATATCGAAATATATAATACATAGTATGATAAATGTCGAAATCATAATATGAGGTTAAATATTTACCATTTTCAAAGGCGTAAACGATAGTACAGCAAATCAACAAAAGTGGGACGAACAAGTGACTGATCTGATAGTCGGCCATCTTCGTCTGTCCAACTCGCTGGTCGGCATTCAAGGTCCACTCAAACTCCTTCACCATCCACCATTTTGGGATATCCCGTCAGTAACATCCTTCCAGGATATTCCAAGTTCTTGTCAGAAATTTATGGACTCCTACATCTGAAACAAATACAAAATTTCATTAGTAAATATATTTATTCAAATTACGACATTCATATATACATTATACAAGTAAAAGAATACATTCACGAAGAGATTTGTGAAGGGATAACACGCTGCTAACGAAATTTACCGTACTGAAAGTTGCAATAACAAATTCTAAGATGGATTTATAGAGAGACAAATGTTTCAACTTTAAAAGCCCAACTTTCCATCAGTGGGCTACAAAAGGCACATTGACAATTTTTGAAATAATGAAATATATAATACATTTTATACAAGTGCCTACCCAAAAGGTCTGTCGATAGGCTATATTATTATGTATATATGCTGTCTTCATTCAACTGCTTGTTATGTACATAGATGATGAAATCGGAAAAGGATTAGAAAGGCTTTTGTCAAGCAGTTGATGTCGAAAGGTGACGATAATGGTGATTCTAAATACCCAAAAGACGAATAATTTTGTTGCGTATTTCACAAAAGTGATTCAATTTTGAGGGATGGAAGCTGGGCGCGTTTCGTAATTGTGCTAATGTATTCACGGGTTCGAAAAATTATGTCCAAAAATTGCAGGCAAGAAACCGCACGGAATTATTACGGCCGAAAATATTCCGCCTTTTAATTTTCCAGGAGGCGGAGGAGGAGGAGGAGGGAGGAAAAAAGGAAAAGTTACCGACTTTTACCCAAGGGTAACATTGAATAATTTCGCTTGTTAAAAGTTCACGGCGAAAAGAAAAATTCCAATCGAGATGTAAAATTTCTATTGATCGCACTTTCAATCAAATCCATTGAAAATGTTTCGTTTTGAATCGTAATGGAATTAGTTATACGCTCTTTTGAAATATCACATTTTTCTATAAAATATAAACCGAAGAAATTAGTGATTCGAAAATCTAAATTTTACTTAATAATTTCCAGCACTTTCAGGTGATCTATTTTAAATAGTAGCTTTTTTTAAATAATTGTTTTATTTTAATAAATACAATTATTCATACATGTAAAAAGTTCGAGCATTATTCAACTATTGTAACCGGTTGAGCAAGTTAATTGCACTCATTTAATTGAATTCCATTGTATATCTAATATATAATTTTTTAAAAGACTTTCTATGTAAGGTTTGTTGGAAACATCGAAAACAAATGAAAGTTTCTATGACGACGATATCGATATCGTTAAATATTACTTTTTATCGATTCAAACACTGGTGAAACTACTTTTTCAGTCTCATTTCATATAAACTATTCTAAGAAATAGTTTACATATATGAAATGAGCTTATAATATATGAAAAATATTATAAGCTTTTATACTTAATCATATTCCTTTTAAAATTCACTAATAGATTATTTTACGAATCAGGTATCATTATAAAATAAAATATTAATAATAATCAGAAAAGTAACGGATGAAATTGAGTAACGTCATTGCGTCATTAATATAAACAATCTCATACATATATACATGCATATATGTACGTATACATAGTACAAAGGTACACACAAATATAATATTTTTAAAATCAAAATTTTCAATTCTAAATTACACCATTTATTCAAATATATGTTTATATATTCTTTTAAAACAGTTCGTTTACATGTTGGTACAAATGTATGTATATATATACATATGTCATGTAATTTAACAAAAATCTTTTGGCCATTGCATATTGTTAGTGGGGAGAGTGAAGTAGCAATGGGTGGATAACGGCTCTATGGATGAAAGAAGTGCTGTAATGTTACCCAAGATAATGTAAAAGAGTGAAAGGAAGGAAGCAAGAAAGATGGGTAGATGAAATAAGAAAGGTGTGTGGAGCGAGATAGGTGAGAGTTGCGCAAACAGAGACGAATGGAAGTATGTTGGAAAGGTCTTCATCCAGCTGTGGATGGGAATGGCTGCAATTGATGATGATTATATGTTATATTATGTCCATAAGATAATGTAAAGATTTACCTCTAATATAGAGTGTAAAGTTTTCAAAAGTCATACATAACAAAGTACATACATAGTCAAATTATGCAGAAATATTGAAAATAATTTATTTTCAAATAACTTAAGGGAAAATCTTCCGGACAACTTGCAAAGAATTTTGTCCATAGTACACTAATGTAGTTGTTCTCTATCCCGTCCCAACAAAACCGTCTAGACAAATTCATCCAGAAAATTCCAATATGAAAATGCATTATGTCGGAGAATGTATTGATATTTTTCTACAGATTATTTAATTAACATTGTCTCCAAAATATGACGGAAGAATCATTGGAGCACTGTTCATCAATGGACGATTCATCAAAAATTATTTATCCAAGGATTATTCATTAAACGAACGATTCATCAAACGGCGTATCAGATCATAAAATATTTTATTACTTTATCTATGTTCAATAAACAGTCCTCAACAGTGAGTCTATGAATGGTCCTTAGATGAACAGCCTGCATTCCGAAATTTTAGTTTGAGAATTCATTTGTTAATGTAATGGTACGATATATGTATATAGCCAGCAGTATGGTTCGGTGGTTCCGTTTATGTTTAGCACCAAAAGGTTACTGGTTTCGAACCCGTGCCAATATTTTATGCTGCTGGTCAGACTTGGATATTTGTGACTCCAAGTCGATCATTTCCTATCAGGTTAGTCAATTTATCTGATTTCATTGTTGAAACGGTTCCTCCATCAAACTGGCAAAATCCATCCTACCCACTATGTCACCAATATCTCAATTTGTTTTATGTAAAATATGTAAAAATTTATGTACAAGTCTAAATCCATAGATGTCTCTATGGATTAATTAATTAATTAATTAATAGTTGGTTGCGTGTTATTCAGCATCTTGAAATTCAGCGATTTATATAAGAAAAATGCTGCAATGTTTGTAATTAATTATATAGGAAGGCGGATTGGGGTTTACCTGCCAGGCCTTCCTAGTATATATCTTTGCAAAAATAAATTAAAATTGAAATAAAGTAATTAAAGTGTTAATCAATCAACTACATATTAGCTTTAAAAATTCATAGTTGAAATCCAATAATCGAGTATTACATAGGTGTGGCAATGAAAAGTCACACTTAATATCTCATTGGGAATACAATCAAATGAGTGTACGACATATGTAAACCATTGCATTTGGAATTCGGAGGCTGAAGCTGAAGATCGTCCACCGGTGTGGCGCATTTTAAGGGTTAATTTAAAGGGATTGTCGCATTAATGTAGGCGCGCCGTATAATGGAGTGGCGTCGCGTCCTAATTCGCGGATTAAAACTTTGCCCCGGGCCTTGGCGTTAGCGGAAGATAATGTGTTAACGAAGGGGGGTGGGTCTGTAAACCCCATCCACCCCTCGATAGCATCCCCCCCAGCCTACGGTGTCGGGAGATAACAAATTGCCGGGATACTCGCGGAGCTACAATTAAAATCCAAATCAAATAATCAGCCGGATTTGGGAAAAGTGAGAAGGCTTTTTCCACCCCCACCCCCACCAATCATTCCCCTACCTTCCACTCTAAATCTCATACCCGCTCGTATTCCGCTTTGGCAAATGTGTTGACTCTTTTGCGCAACCCCCTTCGTGTCGTTATAATTCGATTGTACGTAATCGGAATGTTTGAAACGACCTATCGTCCCGACTATTAAAATAGACACATTTTTAATATGATGTATTTTTGGATAGATTCATCAACGATATTCTAGAATCTAAAGGCAAAAGCAGATGAATCTGGGTGCTTGAGGGTGGTTTGCTGTAAGAGGCGGATCTTCATCCCGTAGGGGGTCGACCGAATGTGTAGATCAGGACACTATCCGAGTCGGTCAAAGTGCACGTGTGTATTTAAAATATGGAAATAATGTCTCACCGGTATCAAAACGGGAAACGCATTTACTGCAGATCATCGAAGATTGTATAATATTTCCAGTTCTAAAAAATCTTTATTATTTGGTTTCCTCGTTTCTCCGAACAAAAGTGTCTCCAAGATCCGGAAAAAGATGACGGGCTTTTACGAACGGCATATTCCTCGTGTTTTTAGGGCTGCCACTTCAACTTTTTGATTTATGATCACTTTTAGCGCCTGCGTCCGGTCTTCACCCCCTTCTCCCCACCCTCCTCTCATCCCTGAGAACTTGTACACCACCTTAGAGTACTTATCCCCTTTTGGCAATTGAAGATGCACACGATAATAATTTTCACTTTTCACCTGTTCGCTGTTGTTGTGACAAACAGTGCAAATATTAGTTTGGACCATTGTGGCATAACAGGAAGAACCAAATGCGCCACAATGGCCTCCATAAGAAAATATGAGAGAATTATATTACAAAAAAAGTTTTTTAAAAACATACCTCTTCTATAATTTGTATATAAAATTATTATTTTGAATAAAAATAGCAATAATTTTATTTTACTTCCGCCATCTATGTTTAAAACTAAACACTGGATAAAGGACAGGCACTTTTCAGAAATTCAAATTTCAAACGCGTCTATATTATATTTTTTCTCCATCGTAATGGCGGAGGATACATTTACTTATATTGATGACCAAAATGAGCAATATGGCAAAGTATGAAAACGATAGGATAAAAGGCAAATTTTTCCTGAATTGTAATCGTAAGTTAAGTATAAAAGAGGTATGTAAAAAAATTAATATTTGCCATGTTTAAGCTGTTTATATTACAAATACTGAGCAAAGCCGGGTAAAACAACTAGTTGTATATATGGTAGGTATGTTACAATCGAAGTGTATTTTCAGTTGTACATAATATATTGCAACTGGCGTTTTTAAGGTTATTCATATTCGAATACAACAGGTAAATTCAACTCTACAAGCGCAAATACACTTTCGACAATGTGCGCCTGTTGTAATATAACTGTTGAGTTTTGACAGCTCTGATGATTTTTAGAATTCTTTTGGATTTAATAATGCGTTAATATTTGCTAGGTATTACAAATTATCGGTACCGTATTACATTAGCTCTAAGAATGTGTTCGAAATAAAAATGTGACTTTCCAACTCAATTTACTAGTCGAGTGAGGTTTTCACGAAAACCCAACCTCTCCATTTAACCTGGTACCAACTTATAGTTGAAATGTACACTTCAACTATAACGGTAGTGGGTACCTGGTTAGATGGAATATATTCCAACTAGTCAAAATATATTACAACTAGAATATACACTTCATCTGTAACATATATGTATGTATACTAAAAAGATAATGACCCAAAACATACATACGCTTAAACTTAGGTCTCCTTAATTCTCTCTCACCGAAGTGGGGTATGCAAGTGCCCCAATTTTTACGTTTTTCGTAATAACTATGTGGTTTTCAAAGATATACACCCTATATTTCTTGCATTCCTAGAATGAACTGAAAGAAATTTATTTTAATAGATTTTGTATGATTTAGAAAAGGGTTACATCGTAAAAAAATACGTTTATACTTTTTTACGTTCCAAAGTATGATTTAAAGGCGGTAGCCATAAGTCATGTTTTTGACTGTTCGCTTGCATATTCTTGTTGATCGATTAATCAATGCTAGAGAAAGAGACAGCTATATTTTCGTAAGCTATTGTTTTCGTCGCTTTTGGTGCGTGGCTATTGAGTCATGCGGTCGCCTGTTGGCCTTACTTATGTGCGTTTGCATGTTGATGCTTGTCGTTATTTTTTTATACAAAAATAGTCAAACGCATGCAATATAACTAAAACTTTTTTATTTTGATGTATAAAAAGATTAATAAGATATTTTATTTTATTTTATTTTATTTTATTAATTGAAAAATCAACAGACAGGATGTACAGAGATAGGTATAAAAAAAACAAAAAGTAAATAAATAATATATGTAACATCCGAGTCCAATAATAGATTTTTACAAAAATGAAAAAGATAAATATAAGGAAAACAAATTAAAAAGTAAAGAATAAAGGCATGACAAAATATGTAGTACATTGCATAATTAAACTATAGTATTAAAATATTTGGAAAAGGTTATAAGATAGAATATAAGAAGAAATTGAAATTTACAAATATAAAAAACAAATGAAAAAGGTAAATACAAAATAAACAAATGAAAAGGAAAAGAATGAAAGCTATAATATGATTAAATAGCACATTACATAACTAAACTAAAGTATAAAAATAATGGAAATATTGGAAAAATAGAATAGAAGAAAAAATGAATCAATCGGTCAAGATTCTCTTGATGTTAGACCTGAATTGATGTAGGGAAATATCAAACAGATCAACCTCATTCAGCTCTCCGTTAAACATACGATAAACGCGCTGCAGATAAAAATATTTTTGGGAATTAGTATTGAAAGGATCAAGTGAAAAGAGTGCAACGCGTCTAGAGTATCGAACTGGGATTCTGAAATTAACCTTATTCAGTAAATCAGAACAATCAAGGAAACCATTTATGAGCTTAAAGAAGAATATAGCATCAGAATGTCGTCGCCTGACAGAAAGATTGTTAAAAGAAAGGATTTTTAAAATGTCGGAAACAGTAGAATGGGTATAGGTAGGAAAAAGGTAGCGTAAGGATTTAATAAATTTAAGTTGAACTTTCTCAATACAATTAATATGGGATAAATAAAAAGGTGACCAGATAATTGAGGCAAATTCAAGGTGAGACCTTACAAAGGAAAAATAAAGTAATTTTAGTACATAAGGATCATTAAAGGGTTATATATTGAACCCATTTGTATTGAGATAAGTTGTATTTTGATAAAAAATACTGGGGTCTTACTCGACTCCGGTTCGGGACACTCGTTCGATTTCGACGCTCCATCCTTCAAAAGATAAGAAGAAGAAAAAAATCTGATTTGAAACCAATAGAGCTTCTGCAGAACGAACTCTATCGTTCAATATAACTCAATTTTGGAATCATATCCAAGAAACCTGGAAGTCCAGATCTTCCACTACACTTAATAATTCAATAAACAGAATACCGAGATGCGGACTGACTGTAAATCACCAGGCCTTCTTATTGTCATTGTCAAAAAGCGTCATTCAAAGGATAACTTCAAATTCATATTAGCGAATCGTGACATATTACCTATATACATATTATCGCGTTGCGGCAAACGCTAATGTACTCCCACACAAACAGACGCAGTTCAACGTCAAAGGCTCGGCTCAATATCCAAAGAAGACATAATACAAATCAATACGGAGACCGCTTATTACACTCAGACAATCCCCGGCCAATATAATACGATGGTGTTCGAAGTAAGCACGCCTACCACCGGCCATTATCCTCTCACCGTATTGAATGCGAAATAAAGCTATTAATCTTATAACACTTTGAGGTGTCTTCCCACCCCTTCCAAATCTTCCAAACCTACCAAACGAGGAGGAGGAGGGAGGGGGGGGTGGATAAGCGGCAATTTACCGAAAACAAATATCTCTTTATTACGCTTTTGACACTCAATAAATAAGCGTTTTGAATTTTGGCACAGGAGGGATAAAACGCGACGAGAAGACGCTTGCATAGGAAAAGCGGCTTGTGGAAGTCGATGCCAGGGGTCACTTGTTAAATCGTAATTAATGCAAAGGGTTGACAGTGAATTAGGTCTGGGGTTGGGAGCGGAGGTAGGGATTGCACAAGATGACCCCGGGACAAATAAATGTAAATATTATAGTGTGTGGAATTAGTCACACGGAAGTGTAAGTTGGTCCTGTTGTGTTTTGTGCGTTAAATATTAACTGACTCCGGTTCCAGTTCCTTTATGGGGCATTTAACACTGGCGCGGTCCCACCATGTCAATATGACCCCACACGTTTACATTGTACATTGCAATGTTCGGGATTAATTTGTGTGCGATGTTAATTGCGGAACTTTTTTAAATTGTTCCCTTTGAGTAAAAATTTTACATCACTCTACCTCGAATGTGTTTGATGACACATATTTATAAAATTTTCGTACATACATTTTTAGGTCTGTTTATACAGGCACAGCAGATACCGGTAACTACACATAAACAGCAGTGCGAAAAATATTCTATATGGATACATTCATATGTTCCGTAATATGTACGTGACGTAGATGTAACTGCATTAGCCGACACGATCAAGTGAAACGTATCACGCAGAACGCAGAAGTTGAAATATTCACACATGGCGTGACGTTAAAGTGGTAATTGCACTAACGAAAGTACGCATGCGCATATGAGCAGCGTGTGGTCTAGTGGTGAGTGTTGAATTATATTGCTTGATGTCACGGGTTCGATTCCCACTAAGAGTCTCGTTGTTGTCCAGACCTTAGTTTGTCAAGGTCGATCGTTTCTTATCAGACTTTGCCTGATTTTCATTGAAACGGTTCCTGTAAAATTGGCTTTTCTTTCCCAATTTTCTGTTGCAAACCTTGTGTTATTGTTATATCTCAGGTTTCGCCAGATTTCTCACCATAGATGTATGTCTCTGTGGTTGCTTATCGAATGTAAAAATTCGTATTGTTACATGAAAAATGTTATTAATCGCATTTATACGATCATAGATGTCAGGTATTGTTTCGATTTACATGTGTACATATGTATATCTATGTAATAATTATGTATTAGATGTCTCGTTAATTATGAGTTTTCAATGTCTTGTAATAAATTAGCCATAGTGACGACCTGGACGAATTTACATATGTACGTACATGACCACTTGTATTAAGTATTGAAGATACTCAAATGCTGATAAGACTTTGAAGCCGATATCGCATAATAGTACGGTTAAACTGCAGTGGCAGGTGAGCGATCGATCGGGTCAACTTTCTCTAATCGGACTTCGTTCAACGTCTCAATTGCCCCATTTCTCCTCCCCGCCAAACACTTTAATAAAGCCATCGACCAGGCGAAAGTTTCAATTATGGCCGCTTATAAATCACGGCCGCCGTCAAAATGGGCATTTGTGAACGTATCCTCACGCACCTTCGCCCATTTCCATATTCACATATTTTAATGCCGGCCATCCCGACACCATCCCTCCGCATCGCAACCTCCACCTCATCTCCCCCCTCCCTCTCCCCCTACCTCTAACTTATCTGAATTCCCCTCTCGGACGGGTTCCTTCCCCTCGTCTATGTGTGAATCTTTGAGGGGTTTGGGTGTAGGTATGTATTATATATGGGAAGAGGGGTGGGTGGTGGTGCTGCTGCGGAGAGGCAAAACAAGATGTCAGATGGAAATATTATTAAATGTAAGGTTTTCAATTTTCCCTTTCCACCCCTGTAGCGGTGCCACTTACACACAACGTATGTACGCACGTTGCCAGGTGGAACGTTGTGATCCCTTGGTACAACCTTTGAGTTTTGGTTTGTGTATGATTGGGAAGTGAGAGGAAGGGAGAGGGAGGGGGGGGGGGGGTGGCGGATGATGGATAAAAAAGAAGCTTAGTCCTTCACATTATTATATTTCTTTTACTTCCGCCTTGTCATTCCAGACAAAATTATATAAATATATATATGTACATATGTATAAGTCTACCCAATGCCGCCTGTTTGTTTGTGGTAACGCCATAAGATGCATTTTTAATTTAAAACCGAATTTCAAATCCGTTGGCTCAATGCGTGTGCTGACTTTTGGCCGAATGGATACTTGGCGAACGAACATTTGGCTGATTGAGATTTTTAATTGCTTTAATTTATTTCTAATCAGCAGTGTAGTGCAAATGAAATAAATAGAAAATATCGTTGCAGGTAAATATTTGATTTATTTTAATTATAATGTAATTTGGTATTTTGATCGATTTAAAAAAACGTATTTTTTATATGAAACGATTAAAAACAATAATTGTGTATCAAAATTATTAAAACTCACTAAAAATAGATACATATTCAAACAAAAAAATAGGACTTATCATAAAAAAATGATATTTTTGATAAATTTAAACCATTAAAAATTTCATTACGCCTAATGTTTGTTTGGCCAAGAATCTGTTCAGCCAAATATCCGTATTTTATATTATGTTAATGTCCAATGCGCTCAAAGAAATATGGAACGCTATATGCCTGGCATAACGAAGAGAGAAGTATTGTGGATGAGAAGTGTGACATTATGGAGACAGTGAAGAGATCGAAATGGCAATGGGTGGGTCAAGAATGGTCGAAAAAAGTGCTGAGTATAAAGGCCGCAAGGGAGATGGTTAATAAAATTAGAAAAATGTGTGGGGTAAAATGGATGAGAGTTGCGCAAAACAGAAACGAATGGAAGTGTATTGAAGAGGCTGTATCGATATACATAAATAGGCAGACCTCATATGTAATTTACAATATGTAACAGTAATTTGATTGAACAATTTAGCGGAGACTCAAACCAATTATGTATTTTTTTTCATTATATTTTAGAGTCGATATACATAATAAACAACATTAAATGTCTTTTTTAAAGTTTAAACAAGTTTTTTGTATAAAAGGGGAAACATTTCTAAAAATAACTGGTTGGTCCCATGAATAATCCCCAAATTCTAGCAGAATTGAGCTTCAATGTTCCCAGCCAACTCACGTACATTAGATGCCACAGTTTGTTCTATTCTCCTGGGGCACGTACCAATCTGATGGTTTCGTCGCCTGTTGCAAGGGGCATCAAACTCCTAAACTAGATTTCTGTTAACTTGGATTTGTTCAATCAAAATATTGTGGTCTGGTTGAGTTATTGATTGCTTTGAGATTGTAAATGTGTCTCACATTTAATTTGTTCATATTTCATTTTATTTTTTATCTTTTGATTATTTTTAAATATTTTATATTGTCATATTTTTTAAATTTATTTTTGTCTTTTAATTTTTTTTCATGTCCATGTGTATATATTCTTAGCTATTACTGACACCCCGGAGTATATTTGTAATGTGAGTAATGTTTAATTGTAGTAAATAAATAAATAAAAATATTAATTTTGAAATTATATTGTAATAATCGCACATATGTAATACATATCATTAGTATTATACTTAAATAATATAAATATAATATGGTGATTTAACTGGTGATTTTGGCAAGGAATTAAAATATATATAAACGTTAACATTTTACATCGTCAGTCATCAAATGAAATTATATCAGGCGTGACATTTTAAAACAATGGAAATTTAACAAGATTTTCACGTGACGTTTTCCGGCTTTGACGTCAACTGAAAGATACTCGCTACTTAGAAATATTTCAAATTCCAACATACATATGTATATTAGTAATAAAGTGAATAGTACCCATTGACACGTCAGTGCAAATAGAATGCATGCAAGTGGAAAGTCACAAAGAAAATTTAACAATATATTTGAATGCACAGGTTCTTCGGTCGGTATGTAATATAAGTATATTTTGTAAGTATTATATTGAATGATATATGCATATGTATGTATGTATGTACCCGTATGTAGATATATTGAAAAAGCTCACGTTGCATAAATCGAAAAGTTTTAATAAAACTTCGCCACGTTACACGTGCACTTTTGCAGAAATAGAGAGACGATATTATAATAAAAATATTTCAGAAGTTTAACGGTTGGAAAATATGTAGTTGGGCACACATAAATGTATATATGTATGTATGTACGAAAGGGTAAAATGATCCTCACTTTGCTGATTTTTTTGGTTTTCTTTTTTGTCGTTTCTGAAAGTTTCTTAATCTAGTTTATTTAAGGGATGTTGAATAAGTAAAAAAAAACTATACATCAATTATTCGTATATATTTTTTAAAACATATATGTACATATGCAGTTGACCAGAACACGCTTGATCGAACGGACATTTGGCCGAAAGGACGCTTGACCGAACGGATACTAGGCTGATGGATATTTGGCCGATTGAAATTTTTAATTGTTTAAATTTATCAAAAATATCTTATAATTTCTGAAAATTGTATCTGTTTTCAGTTAGTTTTGGGTAGTTTAAATACACAATTAGCCTGATTTCTGTTCAGCCAAACGCCCGTCAGCCAAATGTCCGTTCGGCCAAGCATCCGTCAGCCAAGTGTCCATTCGGCCAAAAGTCCGCGCACGACAGAAACTTATAGCAAACAACGATTTAAAAATATTTAACTTTTTATATATTTTTGTTATTATAACCATTATGTTTGTTTTAAATACTAAAATAAACAAATTTTAAAATGAGGCATTCAACGAACTATTGTGCAGTATTTTTAAATTAATGGTGTTGTATTTGATCTTTCAGCTGGCACTATTAAAAAACTCATACATATTATTTATATACATACATACATAAATAATATGTACATAATACATAAAAATACATACATACATATAATTTGAAAACAATCTTAAGCATTACGTTGATATGATTTTCATAGTTAATATTTGTCAATAATATAGCATGGACGTATTTGATTCCTATAAATTTAAATATATGTATTTTCAAAAGATAAAAATATTGTACTTATTGTGCAAAACTAAAAAACAAAATGTGAAAAATGAAGATTGTACTCTAATTAAATAAGTTCAATTAAATGTTAATCAATCAAGTTAGATAAAATATAAAATCTTTGAATAAAATATTTTTTCATTTAATAATAATCATATTACTTTTTTTTAATTATTTCATTGTATAAAAAACCCATACAAAATTTCCTCTTTAAACGTATTATATTTAAATGAATTAGAAAATCAAATTATTTTAAATTCCTTCATGTCAACATATTAGAAAATAAATAAATAAATCAAAACTTCCACAAAACCACACAGCAAGATAACCAACAGACAAAGAGCCCTTAAAGGGTTTGAGCGGTGGGCGCCAAAGTTGAGGGGGGGGGCTATAGGGGGTACGAAAAGTGGAGGAATGGGTGAATGTGCGATGGCCCCTTTTCAATTTTCGCAGCGTGTCACTTAGGCATAAAATCTAATAATGTCACAAAGAGCGATATGTATCTGTCCCAAAGTTGCGGGAATAAATTTAGACTCCTGGTATGGGGGGAACAAAGGGGGGGGGGATCGAGGGGTTCCCAGGTTTCTGTCGAGGGGGGGAAGGGTACCCAGGTCTCTGGCGGGGATGGAGGGGAGGTAGATGTTGAGGATGAGGGGGTGGACACGTATGCATGGACCCCCAAAGCCAACTTTTCGCATATTTCACGGGGACTTAGGCACGCGTCAGACACAATACTGGCACGCGACTGACACACTTTGGGAAGCGCCCTGACGAATATTCGACCGCGAATTAGATAATGATTAAAATTGGGAATGTTTAGAGTTTCGCTAAATTTGCAACATAAAATTTATAAGAATAGTTATTTAATAGTAATCAGGTGCACGCATTCGGGCACGATTAAAAATAAGAACCGTTTAAAAAAACTACGCATTGTCATTGTGACGTCTTTATGAAAAATCAGTATCTTGTCAGTGAAAGCGCATGTGTTTATTTACATATACAGTTCACCTTCACTTTCAATTTTACAGTTTTTTATATTATATTATTATGTATTTAAGAATACTTTTAAGATTTATTTATGTGTATTTAATTTATTTGTTAATAGGGATAACTGTTATGTTGCTGTAACTTAATATGATAATTAAATTAAAATAAAAACATATCAAATGCTCAAGTTGCAAACACACTGAATCTTATGGCACGACCACGTTCTTGGCTTCATGTGTTGAAAAAACATGTCTTATACATTACTTGTTTCATTTTGCATTTATCCCACATTTCTTCAAATATAGAAATCATCGTTATTGACCACTTATGATCCTTGTATTGAATTATGTCAAAAAAAGAATCATTGGCCTCGAGCCATAGTATAGATCAGACGTGCTTGCGTGTTTTTTATATGTACAAAACTATCTAAAAAAAACACATACCCGCCACATGCCACGTGCCTCTACCTTTAGTGTATATTTTGATAATTTTATTTATTACTTCAAATCAGGACACGAGAAAAATTTGAAAAGGAATTAAATGCGTAATTAATTTATCAGTTATAATTATTATTAAAAGTGGCAGAATTGAAGAATTAAAAATATATTAACGGCTGGTTTTTTTCTATGACTAATTAAAATGAAATATTAGTTCGTGCCCATTTATCGTTAAAAAACGTTCACTGATATGTATGAAAATTGGGTTAAAACCATTGAAACTTTGAACCATTTTTTATACAAAAGTCCAATGCACTCAAAGGAGTATGGAACGCTGTATGCTTGGCATAACGAGATTGAGGAAACGAAATACGTGGGTGAGACGTATGAAAAGGATAGGGGATATAGTGGATAGAGTGAAGATATTGATACGGCAATGGGTGGGTCATGTGGCTTGATGAAAGGACAAAATAATTGCTAGAATGCTACCCGAGAGAATGTAAAAGGGTAAAAGGAAGACTGCAGGGAAGATGGGTAGACGAAATTATAAAAATGTGTGGGGTGAGATGGATGAGAGTTGCGCAAAACAGAGACGAGTAGAACCTAGTAAACGAGTAGTGCTAGAGAGACTTTCATCCAGCAGTGGATGGTGAATGACTACATATGATGATCAAAGATCATGCTTTTCAAATAACAATAGACCACTTCATTGGTGTTCAAAGCAAGAGAGCAAAATAGCATGATTTTTCTAAGAAATTGACAAAAGTGAACCATTTTATAAATACTGATGTCGTGTGTATTTAAAAGTATTGTATAGTAGATGATATACAGTTTTAAAGTAATGAGAAACAGTACGTATTTAGTATTAAAAAAATGAGGTTGCAGATACTGAAAAATTGTCAGCAAAACTTTTGACAACTGCAACTTCGTAATTCTATTTTATATGACATTTTGTATGCACATAAAAGCAGAATCTTATTATCGTCAATTTCCACGAGTTTGATCTGATAGCGTAAAAAAATAATTCATGAAAGTTGTAATCAATTTTAACACTTCATTGCTTCCGCCGTGAAGAGCCATCTTTACCTTTCTTTACCGCCGAATAAAAACACCCCCGCCCGTAAATGGACATAAAAATAAATAATAAAAATTAAAGCTCCTTTTCTCCCCATTTTGCCCGAGTGCTTCAAATCGCGAGTACGATGAGGATAATTATCCTTTCCATTAAGCCATCAAAATTATGAAACTCATTACTTTAAGCGATTTCAAAGATCAAAATTACGTGAAGAAGGGAACGACAACGGACCAACGACAATTAATCGTCTCGTATATAAAGGCAAGGAGGACGGGAACGATGATGGAGACACGCCGACAATTATACTTGTCTTTCGACTCCTTTAGGAGCGTTCAGTGGCTTTTGAACAAAAAAATAATTATAGACCAATCCCCCCCTCCCCTCCACTAATCCCACTTTTACGTTCATTTTGCTAATGTTAATAAAATCGTTGAAAATGTTAATGAAATAAAATCGTTGATTTTTCGCTACCCAATCTCTTGGCCCATTGCACGCGTCGACGGATGAAAATTATGCGTCTTTTGATGTTAGAGCGTGTTTGTTATCCCGAAAAAGCAATCTAGGGGTTGTAAACGAACAGCAAGGGGTGCGAAAAGGGGTGAGGCGAATTTCCGGAATCAAATTTTATCCAAATTGAATTAATTACGGCGGGTTAATGAAGGGAGACGAGGTGATTGAAAGCAGATAAACACATGATCGCGCTGATGCACTTTACGTATTTGTATGGCAGTTTTGCAATGTGTTGAAAACTTATCAACATTAATACAATATCAAGTGGTGGAAGTCCAACTTCCAGTTCCAAAAAGACTTAATCCACAATTTTTTATCACTTATTTTAATTCGATGTGCCCAGAATATCGGGAAAGCAGAATAAATGTATTATAGGCCACCAGTATTTTTAAATATTATTAAATGCAAAACATTATATTTAATATTTTCGAGATATACATCTCGAATTGAAGAAAAATGGATCTATGCCACTTTCAATCATAATGGCTCGTACATATGTGCATATGTATGTAAGTGTTGTTGTAATGAAAATTTTTATCAGTTAAATTTAGATACGGTACTATTATATATACGTTGTTTATGCGATTGTGATTGTTTATAAATAATATATTTATTGCATAAAATAATAATATTTTATTAAAGAAGACGGTATATATGTATGTACGTACAATTGTAGAGTAGTTCCAGCAAAAACGGATATTAGTTTCGTAGTTTTATATGCTTTTAAAAAAATAAAATAATTTTTTTTTCGAGTCGTTGAATTTGGTTTTTATTTTTAAATGACGTTATAAATTCATAAATTATTTGGAACTTTTTTTATAACGGTAAAAACTTTTTTGAACAGATGTACTGTAAGCCAAGTTTATATTCATCTGACTTGCTTTGAAACAAGACTGATTTTATTATTTTTTTTTTCAAAATAGTAACAATACCGATTGTATAATAATATATAGAAAAATAATTGCTTATTTCAAAACGTTCATTTTTCTCGGCATTACCCAACTGAATACGTAAGTTTCTTACAGTAGCATTATGGGGTTTTTGGCAACAAGCATTCTGGTTTTAATTGTGCTAGAAGCTTTCATTCGTGCGTATCGAGACACTGTGCGACGTATTAATTTATTTACCTAGTAAGTTTTTCAAATTTAACCTAATAATCTTGCCTCCAGGCGCTGAGAATAGTGAGATAAACGAACGAATCTTCAAGACACACGTAAAAGCGAAGATAGATAAGTTGATCGAAGAATGGGAAGAAAATCAACTGTCTGAAAGACAACTTTTTAATTTTCGTTTATACGACGATGACTACTCAACCACATTTATTTTAAACACCAGGTATTTGATTATCCTTATTGCTCATTTCGACTTTTTAATAAACTTATAGATTTTTATAATAGTTAACTTATCACAGACGAAAAGCTGACACTTTAATTGAATACGGCAATGATGATGATTTATATAAATCTGATTTCGACAATACGAAACATGTCAAAATAATTGTACACGGTTGGACATTTTTCACACATTCTCTAGAAATTCAAGACGAACTCAAAAATGGTAATTTATTTTTAAGATATGTACATATACATATGTACAAATTATGTATATTTGACTTTAACTAAATATTTATATACATTTTGGGGGCGTTTTTGCTTCGTGATGATTATTGTCTCCAGAACACCATCATTTACAGACATTTGCCATACACTGTTGGATGAAGGCCTCTCCTTCCATGCTTCCACTCGTCTCTGTTTTGCGCAACTCTCATCCATCTCACCCTACACTTTTCCTTATTTCGTCTTCCCATCTTCCCTGTGGTCTGCCTTTTTCCCTTTTGCATTCTCTCGGGTACCATCCAAGCAATTCTTTTGTCCACCTTTCGTTCATTTTTCTAACCACGTGGCCCGCCCATTGCCATTTCAATGTCGTTACTCTCTCCTCATTATATGTATGTATTATCCACCTTTGTCATAATTGGCCAACAGAATTTATGAAAAAAGTGACTCATATACACTAAACTAGGCGGCCAGGATGCTTTAACCCAAAAAAAAAAAATGGTTCAATATTGTAAATTACTATGGTCAAACATTATATTTTGTTTTCTTGCTTTGTAGGACAATAGTGAACCATTTTTTTGTGGCTTAAATTGAAAAACAATGCAGTCTATTTTAATATATTGATTATTTTATGTCTCACACTATTTGATTTTTTATTTTTATAATTGAAGCCTTTTTGCAACACGAAGATGTCAACGTAATTTTCGCAGATTGGACCAAAAGGTCAAATACACTGTACACCTTTGCAGTGAAAAATACGGAATATGTTGGAGCTGAAATAGGCAGATTTGTTGACTGGTTAGTAAGCAGAGGTACACCTTTGAATTCGTTCCATTTAATTGGATTTAGTTTGGGGGCGCACGTTGTTGGAATCGCTGGACGCTCAATCAAAAGTGGCCACATACCTTACATTACAGGTGAGCTATTTCGCCAGAGAAATCTGGCAATGCAATTTTTAACGATTTTTTAATGACTGTATAATATGATTTAAGCCCGGAATGCATTGACGATTTGCAGCCTCACAATAATTAAAAAAAATCATATACTGTGATAAGTTTCATGTAAAATTATGGCTAACACGACTAAAATCAAAAAATAATGTTAGATTTTATTCCATTATACAATAAATCAAAGGCACGATTTCATTAAATTCATCACGATTTTTACTTAAGTACTTGGGAAAGGCGGCATAGCCGATGCATACAATTCCATATTTTCCCATGATGCCATTTTGGGTTGCCTCTGAGCGACATTTATGGTATTTAAATTGTACATATATATATATATATATATATATATATATATATATATATATATATATATATATATATATATATATATTTTTTTTTTTTATTATATTCAAAAAGTGGTGACAGTGGGAGGGATGGTTTTTTTCCAGTTTTATGAGGAACCATTTCAACATTGAAATGGTTCCTCATAAAATAGCAAAATCTTAGCGTAAACTAAATATTTGGTGGCTTCAAAATAACTAAAAAGATCAGTTAAAAATTAAGACTAATGATCAGTAATTTATTAAATAAATGATCAGTAAATATTCATTTTCCGATCAGTAAATTAATTAAATAAGTGGTCAGATAAATAATATAAATGATAAGTAAAACCAAACAAATTATAATTTTGACAGTTGGATGATAGCGCGTCGCCCATCTTAGATCTTAGCAGCCAACACTTATTTATTTAAGGGTTAGTTTAGGTTAAGTTAGGGTTGGTCCTATCCATTTAAGATTAGGTTGTGAAGGTCGGTATGTATTAATTTAATAGACACGCGAGAACTGAGATAGTGAGACTGAAATGAACCTGGAGCGAGGGGGTTGAAAACGGAGAGGGGGTCAATATTTGTTTATGAACGAACGAACGAGAAAAAGTCAGTCCAAGGGAAAAAACAAAAATCGGGAAGCCAGTAGCGCCAGCAAGTGAAAGAAAGCCAGTTGAAAAACGAATTCGAAGTCCAGGAGATAAGCGAGAAATCAAAACAGATTTTATCAACGCGTGTTCCAGCGTAAACAAAGAAAGAGTAGAGAGTACACTATCGAAAATTATCCGATATGGCAACATTGGCTCTACTTCATCTATCAGAATGCGTAAAACTGATCGTTTCATTTAATAATTGATCATTTATTTTAAAATCTTATCATTTCGTTTTATATACTGATCATTTTGGTTTAATTACTACTCATTATATTTAAATACTTATCATTCTATTTAATATCTGATCGCATAGCAACTGATCATTTATTATAATCACTGAGTAATACATTATTTCTACCTACCAAATGTTTTATTTTAGTGGTCAAAATGTGATTTTTTTACTGATCGGTTAAATAGAGGCCAAAATCTAATAGGAAACGATCGACTTGGAGTCAAAAATATCTGTTTCGCCAGCAGTACTACATAAATACTCAGAATATATTCGTATCAATTGAGGGATCGAACCCGGTAACCTCTCGGTGGTAAGCATTAGCGCAACCACCGAGCTATAGTGCAGGCTGATTCGAAAAGTTATCCCAAGAGATTTTTAACTATGGCTAACTACATATGTTTGCAGATATCCACGCAAATTATACAATACAATGATATTCGTTTCCTATATTGGAGAGATTGTGGGTATTACCCATATCTCTACCCTATAAATTTTAATTTATATTACATGTGAAAAAAATTCAGTTCGATTCAGTCAGTGGTTTGGGAGATAATTAAATTCAAAAACTTGAATGGACACCTATGTATAAGGGGAGGTACCATTTCCAGTCAACTTAAAAATTTGCAAAAAAATTACGTCGTGTCCATAAGAATTTCAGTAACCAATACTAAGTTTCAGTTCGATGGGACTAACGGTGTTCAAAAAATCCCCAAAATACGCAAACACACAGACACATAGACACAAATATTTTTTCTAGATCATGAAAACGTGTTCAGTGATCAATTCTGAGTTCGAATCAGTCGAAATCTCGAGCTCGAATTTTCACATGATCACAAAACTTCATCTATTGTTACTACGTACATATGTAGATAAAGTAAAAATTCAACAGATTCAAACTGGTCAAATTGGCGAGAGAGGATGTTAATCTTCAATGTATTTAGGTCTAAACTATTGTCCATATTTCAGCTTTAGATCCCGCTGGTCCAAAATGGAATAGTAACCCAAACAAACTAGTTGCGAGCGACGCTGTATACGTCGAAGTGATTCATACTGATATTGGATGCTTGGGTTTGGGTTTTAAAGAACCAATTGGGAATGCCGATTTTTATCCCAATAAAGGATACCGTCAGCCGGGTTGCGGCTTGAAAACGGCATGTTCTCATACCAGATCTTACAAATTATTTGCGAGAACCATCGGTAACAAGAACTTCATGGCTTCTCAATGCAACGACTATCTGGAAATGTTCTATGGCAATTGCGCTAATTTGTCCAGAGTAGCTATGGGAGGCTCGAAACCTAAATACGTGTGAGTTTTACATGCATTTTATTAGTGGTATTGTGAAAAATAATTTAAAACAATGTTGTAACTAGGGCTACCAAATATGGAGTCAAAGTATGCGTGTTGTATTTTTTTTATACCTATACAAACATACTAATTTTTTTTTTACTTCGAAAATTACCAAATATGGTATTTGAATATTTGAATGGGAACCCTAGTTATAACTGAAGTTTTTTAATTGTTTTTTTATTACACCTTTAAAGTTCTGTTTCGTAAGCAGTAGTACGAAAAATATTATTTATTACATCATATATGGAAATATTCATATGTTTCGTAATATATACATATGTATGTGGCGTAGATGTAACAGCAGTAGCCGAGCCGATCTATTCATATAAAACAGCAGTACATGTCACGGTAGCAAATCAAGCAAAACCGGGTTTCTTTGGCCACTGCGGAAATATTCACGCATGACGTGACGTCATAGTGGCAAGTGCACTAACGGCGTCATGTATATGTAATCCGATTTTGGCTGAATTTGAAAACAAGGCTGAACGTGCCAAAACGTGCGCTGCTGTATAGTATGAATAGAAGTAGTATTTTCCGTGTATTGCTGTGTTGGGCTGTTGACGTGCAGTGTTGGATAATATAATTAAACCTTATAGGTTATTCGTAATACTCTTGTTTTTAAAAAAAATCAGATCTCAAATCAGTTCTGGATTCTACATATACGTATCTTTCTGTGCCTTCAAAACGTTTTTCTTTTAGTACTCTTTTCAATAAAAGAAATGGGAAAAAAGCATGAAAGGACATAAGTCAGAACTATTTTAAAAATTGGATTAAATATTATATTGGGATATGCTTTTTACGTCTTATTGAAAAAGATGAAATTTTGAAAATGCATTATTGAATTTACAATTTTTAAAATCAAAAATTTCCTTGTATATAATAATGTGAATTATTTTTATCAAGATATCCGAAATATTATTTGTCGCAGAATCTTGAAACTAATTTGGATGATGATTTTTATCACAAAGATTACTATTTTATAGACAAATCTTTTTTCCCTTGTAACGTACAAAATTGTTAAACCCTTTCCCCGTGGATGACCGCTGTAGACGTCGTGCGTAAAATGCCAGCACCGCGAATTACGTAACTCACGCTGTAAACAAAACACTTGATTGTGATTCACTATTTAAAAATAAAACCTCAGGTATCAATTGACATATTTGGTCACTTGTATAAATGTTACAATATGTATGTACATACATATGTATGTATGTATACATATGTTAATGATTGAAAGTTCGATTTAAAAATTTTCTAAAAAATAGTACCGCCAAATTTTCAGCGGGCAAAGGGTTAAGCCAAATTGTATTCCATTCAAAATTAAGGATTGTAATCGAAACTTGTCATTATTTTTTGTTTTTATTATATTTTACAGAAAGGGTATATTTTATTTGGAAACAACCGACGAAGAACCTTATTACATCGAAGATAATGGAAAAATGCATTACAGTTTAAAAACTCGGAAGAAGTCAATAAAGATTTTGAAAAGAAAAAAATTAATAACATAAAAGAATAGTTGAGGAAATAAACA
Organism: Arctopsyche grandis; assembly: GCF_051622035.1. Classification (NCBI taxonomy): domain Eukaryota; kingdom Metazoa; phylum Arthropoda; class Insecta; order Trichoptera; family Hydropsychidae; genus Arctopsyche; species Arctopsyche grandis. The sequence goes on from NC_135356.1 coordinate 23,096,271, forward strand.
GCTGCTGATGATTTAGACCATTTTTTATTTAAAAATGAGCCAATATTTACCAGTAAAGGTCGAGGGTTCAAATCCCGACCAAAATTGTGTAATTATTCGATTTATATACGCTGCTGGCAAGATCTATATGGTCTTTAAATCCAGACCGACCGTCTCCTATCAGAGTTTACCATTTTTTCTAACCTAAAAAATTGTTGTGATGGATCCAATAAAATCGGCATCCATCCCCCTCCCCCCTCCATTCCCCGCAAATTCATCACAATTCAAAATTTGTTGATTGTAAAATATACATAAATTTTAGTCTGTGTTTAGTATTCAAGTATAATTTTGACCATAGGTGTCACTTTGGGGCAACCTGTCATGACTAAAGAGCGGACCAACTTCACGCAGTTCATTGTTCACCGTGCTTTGTTTATTTTTATGATGAACCTTTTTTTATGCTCTCTAGCTTTGTAGTTTGCCCTGTTTTCTGGAAAATAGACTCAAAACGCCATATTTCCTGGAAAAAGCACGCTTCCGGTCCTACCTCTAGTCATGACACATGCTAAAAATGAAAAATAAAAAATAAAATAACTAACAATAACACAATATACGGAGGTTAAAGCTCGGAAAAGTATAATATACATATGTATATACTACATGCAATAAACAATGACACAATATAAGGAGCTCAAGGCTCAGATAGATACATACAATAAACAATGACACAAGTATTTATAACAAAACTGGAACAAGTCAAATGCGGAAAAAATCACTCGAACATATACTACATACATACATATACATATGTACATACATACATATATACATATGTAGATGTTTTCTTTTTTTTTCAGTTTGCGAGCGTTTCAAACGATCGAACAGGGGCGTCGCGTCATAGGCAAAGGGTTAAGCGACGTCGAATAATTACCGATTTTAAATGCACAGTCATGTTTGGCAAATCCCAATTCCCCCCATCGGATCCCATCCCACGATTTTGCCGGTCAAAATCCCGAACGAAACGTCATTAAAGCCCCGAATCGCTCATACACGGAGTGATGCACAATCACCGTACGTACGTACCGGGTGACCGTCACCGGACCGAATGTAAAAAGTCGAAAATGTTCGTTTACAATGCCTACATATGAAAAACGGTTAGTATATATATCAGTGGCGTGCGGTAAAAGTCTCTCTCCCCCTGTCGCACATCCTGACTTAATTTGCGCGAGCAGGATACAACAGAAACAAGAGGAACAGGATTTTCCTCCCGTATCCTGCGCGCGCATATTAAACAAGGCTGTGTGACAAAAAGAGAGATAATTCAACCGCATGCCACTCATATATATTATATATACATAGTACTGATTATCATGTACCCTTTTTTTATCTTTCGACTTAAGATCTTTCGATTTTCGATCTTTGCCTTCCGATATTTGCTTTTTCGGGCTTTTCACTTTCGGTCCCATGAGGCAGACCCCCTAAAAATTGGTGATATTTTATTATTGTTATGACATACCTTTGATAGTGATGAATAGCGGTGATTGTAATGATTTGAAGAAACGCCCCTACCATCTAGAAACCACGAGCACGAGCATGGAGTACGATTCAGTGTGCTTTACACGATTTGTATATTGAAAATGAACACAATAATGATTGTTTAAAAATAAAATGATTCTTCATAACGATATTTACATCCATACTAGCTGAACTCGGCATGCGTTACAATGCCACAATAACGCATGCAATTCCCGTTCCCGAGTTAAAGTTGGGGTAATCTGACTTATATAGGCGTTAAACAGCGGAAAAATGGAGGCGAACACATTTGAAATTATTCAAATGTTTGTTTATTTTACCCTATATTTCATCTCACCTGGTACCAACTACCGTTATAGTTGAAGTGTATTTTCAGTTGTAATATATTTTTACTAGTTGAAATATATTCCGTCTAACCCATGTGAGTTGATTCATTGGGAGAGTTACATTCTAACTCGTCAAAATGTATTACAACTGAAAATACAGTTCAACTATAAGTTGGTTCCAGGTTAGATGGATAGGTTAGGTTTTCGTGAAAACGTCACTCCACTAGTAAATTCATTTGGAAAGTCACATTTTTGTTTTGAACACATTCTTAGGGTTATCTTTATTACCATTCTCTTTATTCGTTATAACGCATTATTGAATTCTAAATCATTCGTAAAAGCATCATAGCTGTCAAAACTCAACTACAATATGTAGAACTGACGCACATGGAAGTGTATTTGTACTTGAAGATACATAATTTACTAGTTGAATTGTATTCGAATATATTTATATTATATGAAACGACCCTACACGTCAAAATGTATTACAACTGAAAATACATTTCAACAGTAAAATATATACTAATCGTTTTTTTCCCACCCTCCACAAATAGCTATTGCTTTTTAGATGATTTAGTATATTTTAGAGTACAAAGTAAATATTCGACATTTTTAATGCAATAAAAAAACTTTATTATATTTATCTGGGTTTGTTTTATAATACCAATAGTAAATTTGTAAAGTTTGCATATTAAAATTATTTTCAAAATTATTTAATCTTTTTTAAGTAAATTTTTCAGATAATGTTGTTTTACTTGGCGTTATAAAAGTAAGAAGCGATCAAACCAAGCTTGAACTAACAACTTATAATATATTTTGTTTACTTAGAAACTTTTTTTGTAAAAAGTTTAAAAATACATAAAATTTAGCACCAGCCACTCTAGTATATATGTATGTATGTATGCATGTACATATGTATATGTATATAAAAATCATATGTGGCTAAATTGGATAGTAATTTTATAATAAATTCTGTAGAAAAAGCACAAAACTATTTACTTATGAATTTGTAAAATTACGTGCATTAGAAATTATCCAAAGAAACCAACCGCATTGATGGACCAATTTCAAATATTTGGAATACATACTCACAATATGTCCAATACACTTCGGTGACTTTTTCGCACATGGCGATCTCGCATACTAAAATCTCGATCATGGATCGAAAATTCCACCCACCGAGAGTCGCGCACACGGACTATCACACTGACAAGAATTCGAGTGTCAGATATTCCGTATTCGCGATTTTCGTGGCAACTATTGCTGAAATTATCCGTCTATCGTCCAATACATATTCATATCGTACATACGTACATGTTATACTATTACCGATGACGCATTATTGCGTCGATTGGGAGCACCGCGTGCGGGAAACTTTCAAAGTTCAAAATTGCCATTTCCTGGAAGGACAGGCTCATTTGTATGATAAGAAATTTTTATATATAGGACAAATGGCTTTCGGTTCGATCGATCTTTTCAAGTTTGACTGATCGCCTCTCCGTGACGATCGTATATCTCTCCTCGTCCTTAATCCTACGCCAGTTTCCCCAAACTATCATTACCGTGGAAAAAGGACACTGCGTGATCCCGACGCTAAATGTACATTGATAACCTGCATCGCGAAACCCACACCCTCTCAAAATGTACAGCCTCTTCTTCAGATGTCACGTATGACTGCATTAAAGATGATAGCTACATAAGTATGTACATATCTACCTACGATCAATGGCTCAAGTTAAACTCAAAGTTTGTAGACTAGCTCTAGTATTGAGCAAAAATTGAAGAGGAAGACGAATGTTCAATATTCATTCAGAACAACACGTGAAGTATGCAAACTTTTATGCGAGTAAAAGCTGTTTGAGATTGATAAGTATAATTATGCAAATGCAAAGGTAAAGATGAAGTCACCGTTCCTAATATCAATTAATTACACAGTAGATGCGGACTAGCTACACATTTAGTACAGTCTACATACATGTGTAGCTTTAATTTTAAGCCACAAGTAAATGACGTACATACAATGCAAAGAATATCCTCCATTGGTCGTCCTGATTTCGGATGGGATCACGGGGTCCATTATCGACATACATACATACTGTCGATATTCTACGAAGCGAAAATCTATTCAGAGTATTCGACATTCAAAGGGAGACTGCAAAGCCATTGAATTATATACAAACACAGTGGAAAATTTACAAGGGTACCTAATTTTTAATATAAATATGTATGTGTTGATAAATACATTCCTTCATATTTTCAAAGATTTATACACATAGGCATTTTTAACGAAAATGTGTCTCTGATTTAAAATAAAAACTAAGTAAAACTTTGTAAATATCTACAACTCAGTTACAATAAATTCAAATTGTTGTCCATTTTGAAAGTGCTTACTCGGATTAGCAAAGTTCAGAAACAGTAATCGGCCCTACCTGAACTATTGGTAGTGGATTATATGGTATGGTCCGCCGCGTCATTCGATTGCACGGATTCGACTTCGCAATTCTGTTCCCTTCTCGGTACTGGTAAATTGTTGTTTTTTTTAATTAACTCGTTTCTTCAAGCATTCAAGCATTCATGAAATTTTCACTAAGAATATTCTGATTTGTGTATATTCATAATTCTGGACTGTTCTTTTGTTTGAATAAGACATATTTACAAATTACTTGTTGAGTACAAATGTCACAAGGGATTCTGCTTGCGAAACGACTCCCTCTGAACAAATCAGTGATGAGTGCACGGAAACAAATACGTATCGAGATCTTAGAATGTTGCATCCTCAATTAATTCCTTGTACAAATTATACAAAAAATTTGAAGACAAAAAATATGTTATTGAAAATGGTACTTGGGCTAAGTCCCCCGTTTTAAAAGTCACGGCACGCCACTGGTAGCTATTTTCTTTCTCTTTGCTATTATTATTATTGTTTCACTATGCATTTTACTATTTGTATTAAATTATATATTTCATACAATTATCTTTATATGAGCCGTTATATTTGAATCCATTTTTCTTCATTTCGAGAAATATTTCGTAAAACATTTTTATGACTTTTTGCATTATATTCTTTCCTAAGCCCCCAATGGATTGAACTGAAACTATAGCTATATAATTATGGTAAAGGTATGATAAATTGCATACACTATTATTTTATTATCCTATACATATGAGCCGTTATAATATAAGTCCGTTTTTCTTCATGTCGAGAAATATTTCACAAAACATTAAATGTAACGTTTTGCGCTTTATAATATTTAAAAATACTGCTGGCCTGTAATACGCTTATGCTGCTTTTCCGAGATTCTGGACATATCGAATTAAAATAAGTGATAACAATTTTTGAATTCAGTCAAACAGGAATAGTACTTTTGGAACTGGAAGTTGGACTTCAAACATAGCGGCTCATATTATGATAAGAAAATATATTGAATGAAAAACGCTGTCGAAGCATTTAGCTTTAAGATAATTTTGATTAATTAAATCGATTGAAGTTTGCTTTTGCAAGAAAAATTCGACGAATTAAATTTAATTGATGGCTTTTAACGTGATGAAACAAACAGGTGGGTTGGGTAAATGGCATTGAGATCTCAGCAAACAATAGCGCTTTAAACCGATCGTTTTAGCCCGTTTAGTTCCACTACAGATTATGACTAATCGTCGACCTGTTTGTGCTTGATATAATAATCCGAAATATGCCTTTGTCCGTTACAATTTACAAAGCAATTGTACACGTATAATTTACATAAACAGAAATACATATAACATATACCATATAGAAATACATACATATATCGATATACATGCCTTACACCCGATGGCGCCCTCGCGCAATTTTTTCTAAACACCCTTAGAAAGAACTTTTGTCTTTGGCGCTCTAATCTTAAATTTTGAATGGCTTTTGGCGCTCTAATTTTAAATTTTAAAGCGCCTTTGGCGCATCGTTCGGCGCCCTAATTTATTTGGCGCCGACCTAGCTCCCCTCCTAAAACCGGCAATGTAGACATGCGTATGTACATATAAACAAACTGTTTCTAGCAAATGTATATTGAAAAATACATATACATATTATGAACATCGACATAAATTTAGAGACATTTTTTTATTCAATGTAAACGTACATATTTTGACGTTCGAAATTTCTGCGGTTTCCTATCTTAAAGTTATTTACAAATATTATAACACGCGCGCATAATCAAGTATCATATTTGAGGTCTTATAAGCTAGTGTAAACGTGTCGTATACTATTTAAATATATAAAACATATAATATGTGTATGTATTTGAGATAAACTATATAAATAACATATTAGAAGTGCTTAAAAAACCAAAGCTCACCTAACAATTACGATTTTAACAGCTTGAGAACATCATGAAGGTCAAATTAACTGATACAATATTGGAAAAATTGTCAAAAATCATACAATGATTTGACACACATCTGCACGCGCTTATTTTTAATTTAACGATTACAAACATATAATTTCAAAAATCTCATATATAATATAATAGTGTTTTCATACTCAAACTGTCAAACTTTCAATTTATATATACACAAATATAAATATTTTATGTATGTATACACAAATATAAATATTTTAATATCAAGATTCGATTTCCATTTCCATTTTCAATTCAAGATTTCATCTCACAATTCCTTAAAACAATAAAATATAATTTTACTTCCTCGGAGTCTGATTTCATAATTTACTTCTTTCACCATCTAAATCCTTCCTCCTACACAATTCCTGCCCACGTTGATCCACACAGTAATTGCTTTCGTTTAAAGATTATATTAATTACATTTTTTCCCCTTTCCAATTCCTGAACCTCTTTTCACCTCCCACCTCCATCATTTTGATGGTCTTAATAATTACAAAATGGTGTATCCATACATACATACTATTATATATTACTCATCGTTTTATCATTTGTTTATAAATCTCTAAGAATAGTTTATATAAACCTGAAAAGACTACAGTCCCAAAAAACATTCAGTTAGTCGTAAATATGTATTGCTTACAGACTAACCAGACTAAGGTTATATGAATAAAAATATTATATAATACTTATAAACTTAAGACGAGTCTCAGTGGATAAAATCCGATTTCTATACAGTGAAGGTATAAATACAAATGACTTAAGGTATAAATACAAATGACTTAAGGTATAAATACAAAAACCCTATTTGTATAATAGATCGTCGACTTAAAGAGTAATATGTATTTATGTATTAAAGATGTTTATAAGAATTATTAATAGCTTTTTCCCTATTTTGCTTTATACAATAGCATTAAAGTAAGAAAATATTATAAATATTAACAAAACAAATAGTGTGTATAAAGGTTTGTGTATACCACTACAGCTCAAGTCAGCTAAAACAAAACGTACATCTGTTCCTTTAACGGTCTCCAAATACGAATTCTAAAATGGTATTTGCAAACATCGATTACACCGCAAAATGGAAAGGAACTTTGACCGCCACACAACGTTGGCTATTTCATAGTAGGGGCCAGAAATAGAGGATACAGTGTTGCGGATGTACACGGCTACACCACAGTAAATACCAAAACAAGCAGACTAAAGCCCCCTTCCATCCTTTTCCCACCTAAAGGCCCATCCTACCAATCTCCACCACTTACTATGTACATACTCGTACATATATACATACATACATGTACACGGGACGCGGCGCAGGAAACTGGAACCGAGAGAGGACCGATGTTGCAACACATATTGAGAGCCGTAGAAGTGGAAATATATTGTATAAATCTATGTATTTACATTTAAAATAAATGTATACAAACCGTAGATATTCATCTACGTTGGATTGTGTAATGGGTTTATATGGCGTGAGCAAACCGTAAACGGATAATTACACAAAGCGCTCTCGTACATTAGTCGCGATGGTTTTATCACTATTGTCGAATGTTGCGAAATGTAATAGGCATCGATTACATGTGCGATATTGTATCAAATTTGTCATGTTTGCATTGTTGAGATTCAACTATGTATGTATGTATGTCATCCCAATTGGTGTTCGATGGTAACGGCTCTATCTATTATTGTGAAAGCGTGGATATACAATATGTATTTAACCCGTAAAGTCGCTTATAATATTCGTAAAAAAGCCCGATAGATCTTCGAACTCACTAGAATTATACGTGTGTATTTTTATTATTTCTATTACATAAATCATGTGCCATGACAGGAATTACTCCAAGGCGACACATATGGATTGATTATTTTTCAAACATAACAGTACATAGAATACAATAGAGACATCTATGAACAATCAACTTTTTATTTGCAATACAGCAAATTTGCTAAAAATACATACAGATTCAAAAAATGTGATCAGTTTGCGTAAAAAAGAGGAAAGGATACCGATTTATTTAATCCGTCACAACAGTCTAGATAGAAAAATTGGAAAATTCTAACAGGAGACCGTCAATCTGTGTTTTTTTTACTATAAGACTCACCTGTTATGAAATAGCTCTACCGTTGTAGCTTGTTTTTTTAAATCGGTGAATTGAATTTGAAATATATGTAAGTAAAAATAAAAGCATTGGACCATCATTTTCAATTTTGCATGAAACGGTTTCCTAGTGGATTACAATAATAACCCGAATAAAAGAATAATAGTCAATGAAAATAGTTGAAGTATTCGTATATTGGAAAAATTAAATAACATGACACCTCTATAACTATGTATTTTAAATGTAAATTTACAATAAAAAAACCTCAATTAAATTGTGGTTAGTTCTTATTTAAAATATATGTAAGTATGTATGTGCATATATATACAGAAATCTAATTACAATACATATGTATTTTCAAACTTCACGTGTGCAGTTGGAGGACGAGGTTATGATAGAAAAGGGAAAAACGTTATAAAAATGTTTCTGCGACGATTTTTATCCAAGCCATTAAAAATAGCAATGCATTTTTATATTATGTATTAGAAACGCACTGCCAAGGGATAAGCGAATCAAAAAAAGTTTGGAGTCATTGATTGTGGGCTATTATAATCACACCATTTTAAAGATCGTCTGTAGTGTATATTTAAAATGAATTTATTTTGTTATTTAGACTTAAAAAAATCAAAATATTGTCCAACAAAAATAAAATTATTTTTTTTTCTAAATATTCTTAAAGATTTATGTGCATGTAAACCAATAACATAAATTAGAAATATACGAGAACGATTCGAATTCAATTTGGGAGAATTTAAAGCTCGTTGGAAAAATTGCACCGATGAATCAGATGATGCCAAACTAAACGTTCAAAACAATTGACTGAGAGTAAAGTTTCCGTAAAATCTAACAAGCCTCACATTTTGATACTATATCGACTACTGCGATATATGTATGTACATATGTCATGTTTTATTTAAAACTCATCTATATATGTACATTTATTAAAAGCATATTCTCATAATTCCATTTTTATTATATTTACATGTAGAAGTAATAATTTGAAATGTATTCCAATTTTTCTAAGTGCTGCCCAAGTATTTCCATATTTTTCTGGAAAAAAATAAAAAAAGGAATGTTTTTAAAGAGCTATTGATATATTCTTCGAAATGAAAGTCGTCAAAAATTCATTGTGACTTTTATTAATTTAAACTCTCGAGTTTTGTGTAAATTTTTGAATACGGAACCTTTCTCTGGAAGCGCTATCTAATTTTTCATTTTGCGCTTTCGCCGAAGAATTTTTTTCCCAAGAACATTGTTGTATAATGTTACATCGTCGCATGATAAATGACACATATTCCAGATGACAGTGAAGGTAATGTACTTTACATACCTGATACCGTGCATTTTTAAAGGGAAAGTTGATGCTTCCCGATGAACTAGAAAAGACGAAGATGAAGTGACATCGGTAAAATGGTTTTTCCTCTCCTTATAAACCACACGAGAAGAATAAAATCCCATATACGTTTTATCATAGGTATTTTTGTAATTTCGTACCAACGGATCATCTAATTTTTAAGAATTTATTCAAGTAGAATTAAACGCATGACGTATTGGAATAAATTTGAAAAAACTTGAATAACTCGAATAATATTGATTAATTCCGCAAACATTCATTCATTTCAACGTAAATTTTATCAAAAATACATAATTGAATCTTTAATAGCTTAATTCTTGAAGAAGAAAAACATTCGGATCATTTGGAAAATAATATTCAAACGGAGATACTTCTCAGAAGTTTTTAAACATAACAAACTAATCTGAAATGAATAATTTTTCGCAAATGTATGCCTTTACATGTGTATTATATGTACATATATGTATGTATGTATGTATATATATGTTATAGTTGAAGTGTATCTTCTAGTTGGAATAGATTCCATCTAACCTGGTGCCAACTACCGCTATAGCTGAAGTATATTTTCAGTTGTAATCAGTGGTGTCACCCCAATTTTCGAAAAACGGGTTTCCGAAGTCATATTCCGACTCGGCACATTTTGTATTGCATGTATAATATTACACATATTCGGCACTTTTAACTATTTTTTACTAAATGGCTGGAACAAAGTGACAAACTGGTCGGGACGTCGGGACCATAACTTAAAACCGGGGACAGTTCCAGTCAAACTGAAACGTATGATAAGCCTACGTCAATTTTAATTTATATTTTTATATCGAATTAACTGTTCAATGGTACTGTTGCACATATGTATTTATGTACAATATAACAATACGTATGATTAATTCAAGAGTATGATTTTTTTTTCCAATTATTTCCAAGTAATATAATAAATTGTGTGGACATCCGTCAAAGCTGTTTAGTATTTTTTACATATTTTTTTCTAAGGCGAAAGTAGTTCTTCTTATGAATTTCGAGGTTTTTCACTGAAACTGTTTGATGTATTGAACTGAAATTTTATATCAATACATTTCAGGTAAGCAACTTTTTTGAATCTTTTCAGAAGAAAAAGTCCCAATTTACTTTATCTATGTACTTTATTTATCTGCGTATGTATGTAGGTACGTAGTAGCAATAAATGAAGATTAGTGATCGTTTGAAAATTCGAAATGTGTTTGTGTGTTATTATATATTTTATATATAGCAGGGTATGCAATGGTACACTTTGCAAACAACTTTGTATGCAATGGAACACTTTACAAACCAGGAAATTTTAACGGAACACTTAGCTTATTTTTAAAGTTGGGTAAATATAAAATAAAATTTATTATTAAAACGCTTATCATCTAGTTCATATATATTTTTAAATATAGTAAACAAAGCTCTTAACGACTTTGATAATTTTTAGTCCTTGAATCGCAAATCTTCTTGATATCAGACACAACAAAGGTGAGTTCAATTCTTACTTCACAATCCATAAAAGTCCACACCCCGCTTGAGCAGACCTGGGACTATTTTTACTCGGTAAAATAAAGGCTAACATCGCAGGCACATATGTATGTATGTATGTACATACATATGTTACTGGCTTGTGATTGGCAGTGTTATTGCCTGCACGAACCTCCAACCGTCTTTCTTTCGAAGGGACTTCAGAAGAGTGTTGGCCGTGATTAGGTGAGGTGTTATCATCGACGTTTCTTTAAAGTTGAAAGTGTTATACGGACTAAAGTTCATCTTAATTGTGAGTTATCCTTTATATTGTACTGTATAGTACAAACATATTTAATATATTTGTTTTATTTCGTTAATTTGTTCGTGCGATTTAAATGTGAGAAATTATGGCGGGCGGGTGCGCATGCGCAACTTCGTCCTTATTAACTTTGAAAATTTCTTCGCGAACCACATTTGTTTTAATAGCTTTCGGTTTTGATCCATTTGTTTAGAATATAAAATCAACCTATTTATCGGAAGTAACGTGAATTGATACATCTACTACGTATGGTTATAATGTAATATAACGTAATATTATATAATAATTTGACAATTTTTTTGTGCATTTGCGATATGTATATAAAGTAATCTACGCTATTTATACTAAGCAACAAAAAAAATACTGGGGTGGAGACTAATCAATCTTCACTTAGTTTGACCCTCTGAATTCGAATTTGACTATATTATTTGTTGATTTGCTCTCTTTTATGAGATATGAGCGTTTAAAAACATGCGCAATTTTTACAGTTCTTTTAATTTTTGCAACCCTAACTCAAAATCTAGTATTGCTGTGCTTAAAGTGAGTTATGGAATCGATAGTCAGATGTTTTTCTATACATTGCGATTTTTTAATGCTTTAAAATGCGTATTATTAATTATGTAGCGAATTTTAAATGTTAATAACATGTATATTTTTTGCGTTCTAATATGCGATTCGCCAGTTTTTATTTTTAACACGTTTATAAGGATTATTTTTTTATTTCAATAGATATTTTTTCAAATCTAAACATACTTAAATCGAGCGGAAAAAAATGTGTCAAAAACAGTATTTGTTATTTGTTGATTTGCTCTCGTTTGTGAGTTTTCGGCGTTTAAAAATATGCGCAATTTTTACAGTTTTTTGGTTTTATTTTTTAACCTTTTAAACTATTACTATCTTCTTGATATTTTATGCTTATAATATTCATAGTGATATTAAGTAAAAAAAAAAATTATTCAAAATCCGACAGCCGAAAGTAGAAATTTTGTTGTACTGAAAATTCTAAATGTGTGATTCCCTACATTAGCGCTCAATCGAGAATTATATGTGTGTGTCATTATCAGATTTTACTTTTGAAACTTATTGCATTCCCCAAACGCAGAATAACTCATGGGCTGGTCATATCCGAATTATTTTCTTATCGGGACTATATTATAATTTTTTAGTGAAAAAGTGAACTGGAATAAACTGTTACTGTCGATTGATGGATTTTCACCAAATTTTTAATACTATTTAAACCTTTGAGTGCTGAATTAATTTTTGTTGAAAGCCCACCACGCTAAAAATTGCGCTCAAATTTACAATGAGAATTATTTATAAATACAATAGAAATCAGGTATAAAAATATCGTTAATCCTATAATACTACCCTAAATAACTACCGCCAGGGATTTCAAGTTTTGTAAAGGTGTGTTTATACTCTCTAATATATATTGCAACAATATAAAAAAACAAAAGAAGTCTATTAATGAATATATTTTTCCAAAGCTAGTTCCATCTTCTTCATTGTTGTTAAAATGTAACGCTCTAAAATTAATAAAAATCGATCACGTGACATGTATTGGGAAAATACATATATGTACCTATATATTAAATAAGTGGTGTTTCTTCTAATAATTATCTATTCGGTTCAATCTGATCGTTCCCATGTGCAACAAAAGACCAAGCCTCAATCTAAAATACTTAACAGTTACGGATTTCCATCGGGTAATTCTGCTATGGTTATAACTTCAGAAATTCCGATTTAAACAAGTCTTTAAAAACGTAGACAAAGCAGGTTTTGCACGAATTACACGAATCATGTTCAATGATTTTTACTTTATCTATGTATGTACGTTGTAACAATCGATGAGGTTTTGTGACAATGCGAAAATTCGAACTCGAGATTATTTTCAATGCTACCTAGAAAGACTTGGCAGATAGTATTCTTGTTTATTTTATACATGCTCAATGTATGTATAGGTACAATGCACATCGTGGTTCTTCAGCCCCATGAATTTCGGCACATCGGCGTTGTTCCGCATTGAAAGGGTTAACCATAAGCTGAACTTTACATATACGAAATTTCAGTTTGCTACATAAAACAGTTTCGAAGAATAACTTGAAACATCGCAGCATAATTCATATTATTTCATTCCTTGTAATAATTAATTTTACTTCACAACAATATTGTTTTTAACAATTGCTCACCGAAGCGGGCTATAAACGGACCCACACTTATGTTTTTGTAACACGAAGTCTGTCTGTGAAACACTCTAAAATGCTACAAAATATATGATACTAGCTGAACCCGGCATGCGTTGCAATGGCACAATAACGCATGCTATTCCCGTTCCCGATCCCATTCCCGTTCTCGTTCCCGTTCCCATTTGTCGGAAAAACACATTTGAAATAATTCAATTATTTGTTTATTTTACCCTAACAACGCATGTCGCGACGTGAAAACATTTGAAATTATTGCGTTGCAATGCCACTCATTCCCTGTTCTGTTCCTGTTTTTAGCCGATTTTTTTTCACAGTAAGCTTCCCAGACATGCATACAATAAATCCTGAAAGTTCCATCGTTCCACCGTATAATACAATAACGCATGCAAGTCCTGTTGCCGTTCCTGTTTCTCGATGCGTTTCAATAAGTGAATGTTTCAGTTTCAAATTAATACGTAATAATCAAATTAAATTATAGTAAAGTATAGGAACGCATGCGTGACAGACAGACAAACATTGATTTATATACATATGTAGGATTGTTATGAGTGGTACGTGATGTCGGGTTGGTATTTTGATTTGATTTTTAAATGCTTTTTATTATTACGAAATTATGTTCACAATACATCTTATATCTACTGATCTACTGATCATATGTCGGGTTGGTATGAGTGGTAAGTAATGTATGTATGTATATACACTGGCGCTTCATACTTTCGCTTCGATAAAATCGTAATTACGAATGTTATTATTAAGAGGTTTTATCGCGTCTCTTTTCACAGTAATCTTCCCGGACATGCATACGACAAATCCTGATAGTTCCATCGTAGTCGGTTCAGTAGTTTAGGATTATATTCGAGACAGACATACAGATAGACAAACATTGATTTTTATATAAATAGATAAACCCCGATATTTAGTATAATAAATATCGAAGGTCCAAATAATAAGTCCAAACCCCGCTCGAGCAGACCTGGGGCTATTTTTTCTCGGAAAAATAAAGGTTTAACATCGCAGGCACATGCGTATGTATGTTACTGGCTTGTGATTGGCAGTGTTTTGCCTGCACAAATCTCCAACCGTCTTTCTTTCGAAGGGACTTCAGAAGAGAGTTGACCGTGATAAGGTGTGGTGTTATCATCGACGTCTCGTCAAGATTAACGGTGCCATACGGACTCCAGTTCATCTTAATTGTGAGTTATATTGTAGTGCGTAGTACATAAATATTTAATACATGTGTTTCGTTATTTCGTTAATTTGTTCGTGCGATTTAAATGTGTGAAAATATGGCGGGCGGGTGCGCATGCGCACCTTCGTCCTTAATAACTTTGAAAATTTCTACGCGAACCACATTTGTTTTAATAGCTATCGGTTTTGATTCATTTATATTGAATATAAAATCAACCTATTAATCGGAAGTAACGTGAATTGATACATCTACTACGTATGGTTATAATCTAATATAACGCAATATTATATAATAATTTGACAATTTTTTTGTGCATTTGCGATATGTATATAAATTAATCGACGCTAATTACGCGAAGCTACAAAAAAATTACCGAGATGGAGACTAATCAATCTTTACTTAGTTTGACCCTCTAAATTTGAATTTGACAATAATTTTTGTTGGCTTGCTCTCGGTTGTGAGATATGACCGTTTAAAAATATGCGCAATTTTTACAGTTTTTTTTTGTTTTTGCAGCCCTAACTCAAAATCAAGTATTGCTGTGCTTAAAGTGAGTTTTGGAATCGATAGTCAGATGATTGTCTATTGATTGCGATTTTTTAATGCTTTAAAATGCGTATAATTAATTATGTAGCGAATTTTAAATGTTAATAATATGTATATTTTTTGCGTTCTAATATGCGTTATATTCGCCAGTTTTTATTTTTAACACGTTTATAAGGATTATTTTTTTATTTCGATAGATATTTTTTCAAATCTAAACATACTTAAATCGAGCGGAAAAAAATGTGTCAAAAACAGTATTTGTTATTTGTTGATTTGCTCTCATTTGTGAGTTTTCGGCGTTTAAAAATATGCGTTTAAAAAAATTTAAAACAGTATATTTTTGACTTTTAAAATTCGCTAGATAATTAATTGTTAGTGTTTTACAGCAAAAAAAAATCAAAATGATTAGAAAAAACATCGGACTATTGATTGCAATACTCATTTTTGGCACAGAAATACTAAATTTTGAGTTAGAGACTGCAATAGCAAAAGATGTGTAAAAATGGCGCATTTTTTTAAACGCTCATACTTCATAAACGGGACGAAACCAACAAAAATCATTGTCATAATCGAACTAAGTGGATTAAACTTGGTAAAGATTGGTTAGTCTCCGCTCCGGTAAGTAAAAAAACGTGATGTTTTTTTGCTCAGTTTTTATGACTGAGCGTCGCGACGCCATTTATTGCTTTCGGAGATGACGGTGAAGTATGCGGCGTCGCACTTGTTTATATGAAATTCGAGTTGTGGTTTCTCGTCCTCTACATACATACACACACATATATTTTATATACAAGTTGTATTAGGACAGCTTGTATGTACATATAGCATGTATGTAGCATGTCTGTACATATAGACTTTGGCTTTTAGAGAGGCGTTGCAATTTTAGATCGGGCTTAGTTCTTTTGAAGAACCCACCCATAGTAAAATTTCAATCCTCCCCGCTGCCATGACATCCTCCCCCCGGTGAAATCTTGCGTAAATATATGTACACCCTCATAAATCCCGTTCTCGACAAAATTATGGCAAAAAAACGGTTTCTAATAAACCTTTTGTATCGATATTACCTCACAGTTCCATCGACACAGCCCCTTTGCCGCTAATCACTGCCATCACATTAGGATCACTGGATGTTAGACGAATATTAAAAAAAAAAATCAACGCTTAATAATCGCGGAGTACAGTTTCGGTTGTTTATGATTAGTGTTGACTAATAACGAGAATTTTAAGTCGCCATTTTGCTAGAAATTCGCATAAAAAGCTCATGATTTGTATGGAGGATGCGGTCTTTTTTAGAAAATCGTCATTTTTCTAATTCTTCTTCTTCATGTGCCATGTCCTCCTAGAACGTCGGCAACTAGATGTCCCATTATTATTTTGTCCATTGCTGCTCGGAATAGTGCCCGAATGCTGAGGCCGTACCACTGCCGAAGATTCTTTAGCCATGATGTTTTAAACCTGCCCCGACTGCGTTGGCCTACGATTCCCCTGGATTATAAGGCGCAGGAGATCGTAATTTTCGTTCCGCATCACATGTCCGAAGTACTCCAATTTACGCCTTTTCACACTTTTGAGCATTTCGACATGTTTTCCCATCAGGGCAAGCACCTCGGCATTAGTACGACGAGATTCCATCCATGAGATTCGTCGCATCGTTCTGTATGTCCACATCTCAAATGCCTCTAGTTTCTTACATGTGGCATCCGTCAGGGTCTATGATTTTTCTAATGTCCCGGTCATTATTTTGATTTAAGCAAAAGTTGTCGAGAACTTCCTTTGATACATATCATTGCTTTAAATTTCGAAAACAATTATTTTGAAGGGTTTTGAATTTGAGTTTGACCCACGTATTAGTTAGACCCAGGTCAAAAAGTGACCTGTTCAAAAGGGAAAGGTACATATATTTCACTATTGCAAGAATTTGGCGGTTGCTGTGCAACCCGTGTCGTATATTTCAATCTGTAACCTTCATGTCATTTTGACCTACTAATATTTCATAAAATTCGCATATTCTATCGGCATATTTTGTGTTAAAAGGTATTCAAATCCAAGGAAGTTGTCGGCAACTTTTATGTATAATCAAAATAATTACGGGAACGCGTTTCTTTAGTAATGTTATGTTAGTAATGATAAATAGACCAAAGTAGAAAAATTGCATCTCAGATCGGCATACATATGTACATATTGGATATTGTTACATGAACCCTATATTTCGTTAGTATTATTAAAGCGAACTGTTTTTATTTTATTTGTCTACTTATATGTGCGAGTTATTATTCACGTTCGTATTTTTATTTTATTTTGATTTGAAATACTTGTATGTATTATTGTATATGTATATGTATGGAGTATTTTGAGATGTATTTTGAATTGTATTCCACCACTGTAGCATTATTGGGTTTCGAGATGAATGCTTTTAAACTGGATGTACTCTCATATTATAAGGGCAACAAAAACATTTGATTTTAAAAGGTTTTCGTCACTGTCCTTATACGTTTGCCATTTATCAAAATTGTTCCCGTTCGTTCGATGGGGCTGAGAGGGGAAAACAGCTTCGAGCTGTGAGAGGAAGGGGTTGAGGGAGACGATAGGGATGGGGAGGATCCGATTTAAAACAGGAAATTACGTTTAGATTTACGTCGTTGAATGCAACTAACTTATGTGGATTTACGTATAAATGTATGAATTTATCTACACGTAACTATATCTAAAGATATGTCATAAAATTCGACGCGAAACAATCGAAATGGATTTAAATTCAATCTACGTTAACGTTCACACAAAATTACTATTCGCACTTTTATATATCATCATAGATAATCGAATTCCAATCGTTTATTTTCTCTTAATAGTATACATATATGTATGTATGTACATTGAAATTTACATATAATCAAATAGTCATAACAAGTATTGAAAGTATTAGAATAAATATGTGATACATTTATGTATAAATACACTTATATATTACTCATTCCATTAGGGGCGATTATCACCTTCGATGTGGTAATATTTCCGGTCGTTACTTAACTGTCAGACTTAACCAAAATTGAATTAGCGAAGTTAACGTGGGAGGCTGGGCTAAACTATTCGGACAATTTAGTTATCGATCTCTTTCCCATAAACAATAGCAATCAATCATGATCCGTTAGCTCTTCCTATTTGAATATCAACAGGCTATTCGATACATTTTCAACTAATTACTAATTTACATACACAACATAAATATAATCGAAATTTAATTAAAGATGAACTATTTTACATCATTATATTATTAAAATTTAAATGTAAAATACGAAACACATCACTATAAAGTTGTTTAGTTGAGTTTCTAAGCGATGAAGGCATTAAATATATCTAATATCGAAGAAGAAATAAATGCAGATTTTTTTGCGCGTTTTAAAAGATAGACGGCTTCCCCTTTTAAAAAAATCCAATCCTACAGTTTGGAAAGCACCGCATCGCATGATCTGACGATTATTCAAAGCCTATTGAGAATAATATTATAATATTACATTAAAGGGTGGGGGATGGAAGCTGATGGCGCTATAATTCTTCTTACAATTTTTCTCGAGCGCCCAGCCTGATTAAAGGAAACGAGTCGGGACGACGTTGATGAAGGATGTCGGTCATTATTTTCGAGGCTTCGGTGCAGGCGAAGCCGGCTGACGAGAGGGGGCTTAGCGTACCCCTGAAGAATGGTCCAGTTTGACCGCTCGTTACATAAATCTCGCCCGGATGAATTAGCGAATTAACGGGACAACCAGGAGGGGTGGGGGTGGAGGGGCGGATTGCGAAAAGAGTCCCGATGGAAAGAGAAGAGAATGGTGGGGAATTAAAGGGAAGTTGTCACCCCTTTCAGCGAGGGGGCACTCCTCACCCCGTCGGCGACTCCAAAGCGCTATTTCCTGGGCCGTGCAGTTAATTTCCGCAGAGGCCCTCGCCCAACCCTCTCATTTGAATAAAACTGTACTTTATCATTTGCCGGCGATTCGTTTTTGTGTTCGGTCCGCCCTTTTATTTATTTACGCGTTGACCGTCGCGAGGGGGTGGCGAGTTTCGAATCCAACCTCACCCCTTCCCGCAAGCATCCCCATGAGTTCGTCCTTTAGCCGAGTCTGGCTAATTTATTTAGCACCTATGTGTGAGTTTTGACTGTGTGTTCCGGTCGTAGGTACAAACTTTCTTTTTTGTTAACTACTACATTGTAGTGGCGACTTTCAACCTTTTTTGTATGACCGTACTCCTATGATCAAATTTGTTGCACATTGTATTATGTGAGTTTATAAAGTGTAGTTTTCGATTTTTTTTAATCTTGCGAAAAAATCTTAAAATTCAATCAACTTTCGAAAATTTCAATTTGAGTTGGATCAATTTTAATTTGATTTGGATCAACTTCAAATTATATTAGTAGTACAATGTACGTACAACGTACATATATGTATATAAAATTGAGAAATAGAAACAATACACTACAAACTTTCAATGAAAATACATACTCGAGTCATCATCATCATCATCATCATCATTTACAGCCATTCACCATCGACTGCTGGATGAAAGTCTTTCCAACAAGCTTCCACTCGTATCTGTTTTGCACAACTTTCATCCATCTCACCCCACGCATTTTCCTTATTTCATATACCGAGCTTCCTTGCGGCCTTCTTTTAACTCTTTTAAATTCTCTCGGATACCATTCTAGCACTTCTTTTATCCACCATTCGTCCACTCTTCTAGATATGTGACCCACCCATTGTCATTTCAATCTCCACTATCTCCACTTTGAGTAATGATATGCATAATACTAATTGTATACATATTATAATCATACGATTTTCAAGAAAATTCTGACAAGACAAGACAAAACAAATTGCATTTTTTAAGAAATATACTTAAAAAGAGCTTTTACTTAACGCTACATACATCATCAAATTGAATATTAAAAGCATACATAAGAAATTCCACATGTATTAAAACAATCTACACCAAATGTTTGACATTTGAACGACTTCTTTTGAAACAAATTACATCATCACAATAAATGCATTAAAATTTTGGAAATCATTTGCTTCCATGCTCAAAATATCAATCTTTTAGTATCAAAGATGCCTACTTATTATGAGACCATAAAAACTCATTGCACCCGCGTAAAAAAATGACCTTTTGGGAGTTGATGCTCGTTTTTTCAAGCCCTTCTTCTTATTTTGATAAATTCATCTTATTTTTGCGAACAGATGGTGGCGCCAATAATAGCTCTCAACGATAAGGCTTCCTTCCATTCGCTATTTTCACCGACCAAAAAAAAAAAAAGTTAATGCTTCAAAGTTGTCCGACTCCACTCAGCTCCAGAGCCGTTCCATTAAAAGCGAACACTTTTATTCGAGAAAGGCTGTTCAATTAATCTGACAAGTCTCATAGATATTGCTCGGTAAGTGCTACTGGAACACTCAGGTTTCGATCGATGAATAAATAAATTGACGTGTTCAATTATTAAACGACGACAATGCAATTTTATTGGAAATATGAGAGCCGTACCGGAAGTCAGGCTTAAAATTTTTGTCATATTGAAGTTATATATTTTTACTTCCCATTAGTGAATAGATTGTATAATGATAAAAAGCTAGTATTATACTGTTTATATATGTATGTATATATGTATGTACGTGTTATGGTCAACACCAAACGCTAAATTTGACGTTTATCTGCCCGGTCTCGTCCTTCTTTGTTTTCAATTCTCTGATTTCGACTTTCTGGTTCGATTTTGGTCTGAAAGCATGTAATCCGAACTGCGATATTTCATTCGTGTATGCACATACATATGTACACGTGTCATCTTGACGGAATTTATCTTATTCATATAATACAACAAATCCTAAGCTATTAGAAACACAAATATAAATTTAAAAATATTCAAAAATAATAAAAAAAGCTTGTATGTTGTCGTTTCGACATACATATTTACAACTTGAAATATGTCTGACTTTGTCTCTTCAAAACTCGAAAAGTCACCAAATGCATTCTACGCGACTTTCTTCAAATTCGTCACCATGATGTAATTGAGCGTAACAAAAAGTTTTTCGGTCGTTCGGAGCGATCCCTTTATTTTACGATGCAAAAAAGGTCACGATCGACTATTTGGAAGTATATTGTTGCATTCCTTAAAAAGCCACTTGTGTTGAAATGGTCTAAGGCGCAGCAGAGGTACGCGGTATGTGTTTATTTAAAAAAAAAGTTTTGCACGTGTACATAAAAACACACACACATTTTTTTTCTAGATCATAAAACGTGATCAGTAATCGATTCTGAGTTCGAATCAGTTAAAATCTCGAGTTCGAATTTTTGCATGATCATAAAACTTCATCTATTATTACTACGTACATAAGTAAAGTAACTAGCACGCCTGATCTATGCTATGGCACCCATTCCAAAATCCCCGCATTGACATATGTACATACATAGATTTGCCAGTGATCGATAACGGTGATTCTCATATTTGAAGAAATGTAGGAGAAACTTTAGTTTTTCACCACAGGTGCCGTACGATTCGGTGTGTTTGCACTTTTATGATCTAGTTTGCAAGATCATCGGCGAATCTTTCCGCGAACGTCAAAAACTCGAAACGGCAACCCAACCCCACCCTAATTACTCGATCGAAATAAATAACACCATGCAAACTCCCACTCTGCCCTCGCTGTTTTTCAACACGTAGACGACAAAGTTTAATCAGTGTTAAATAAATGATTCGGGCCGTCGTCACCGTCTAACTCCCCCCCCCCGACCCTCCCCCCTGGTCGACACATTTATATTTCAGCCGCTTAAAATGAAAACAATGTTACGCCGACTAGGCATACGCTCTGAAAACCACCCCCCCCTTACCACCCCCACATTACCCCTCCACCCCCCAACCTCAATTTCATGGCGGAGCGTATGTAATTTTAATGGGTAATGCTAGTTACCCTCTCCCTCCCTATTTTTAGTCTCAAACCCCCTCCCCCCACCCAAACTTTGGGTCGTGCGAATTTTGGCGAAAAAGTTAGGCCGCCGAGTTTCCGAATCGGAATTCGAAATGTGTGCCCCAGAAATGCGACTTTCGCATTAGGTGCGAACGCGGTGTTGTACGCCGGAAGTGACTAACGTTACGCGTTTCCGGTTCTCTGATTTCGTATAAATTGTGCGCATGACGTGTGAGCGATTAAAGGTCGTCCTAGAAGTAAAGAGTCAATTTATAAAAATGATTCATTGCCTTATATTTTATACAAACGTACGAATCGCACGTACGACGTCGGTACGTACATTTAAGGTACAACAGCGAATTTTGGAATTTGGAAACAGCTCGAGTTGGAAAATATGTTCTGTATCATGGGAAGCCCGTGAAAAATAATATAACAATTCTAAAAAATATATTTGCACTGCTGCCACTCCATGTTTTTTTTTAAATTTAAGCTCAGTTTTAATAATTTATTTTTAATTAATTTATTTATTAATTTAAATGTCCCGAGTTCAACAGACAAATCCCGAGTCCCGCATTGCCTTTGAAAATCTCGGCTTCACAAAATTTGTATATGTACAAAAATGTACGTAAATAGAAATTTCATTTCAATTAAGTCTTGTCCTTATGTCTGCCCAAACATGAAAATCAAATTTCTTCATTTGAAGAATTAACAAAATTATTTAATATTCTTTGAAATTTTGACCGACCGTTCGAAGATGTCTGTTTATTAAACAAATTTTTACCGAACCTAACGAGAAAAAAGCAATGTATGAGAAATGGATAATATTTTTTAAAGATCATTCCGCTTGCAATAATGTGTGTAAAATTGTGGCCCAGATCCTCTCAATTTTACATTCCATTGCAATTTGCGAAAGATTATCTAGTCTAATGAGGGCAACCTGGAGAAAGAAGAGAAACAGATTATTGTTAGAAACCGTACAAGCTGAATGAATGCAATTGTAATTTTTATCAAACAAAGCTGGCGAACATATTTTGAAACAAGTTAAAAGCTTTTAATATAACTATTGTGATTGCATAATTTTTTGCATTTAAAACAATATTATTCTTGTAATTGTATCCAATATTTTTTACTATCTGTGATTCCTGTGAATTATTAAGAGACTATTTTTTATATGTTCTCTTCTACATAGATATATCCATATGTATGTTTGTACTTATTTATATACATACGTTATAATTAAATTAAACTTCATTTATTTTTTTGATCGTTCGAAATAGTGAATGTCCTGATCTGTGATTTTAGAAATCCGGTACCCCTGGTCCCGGTAGACCGAGACATATCCCCGTTTATATACATATCTACATCCGTTTATATATAAACATCCAATGTGGGGTTATTTTAATGTAAAATGATTTCATTTGTGTATATGATGAGGTGAATTAAAAAAAAATTACTAAAACAGGGCTTGAATTTTGAATTGAAAAATTTGAATGGACCATGCAATTCTTTTTTTTATAATTTTCATAATATCATAGAACGTCTTTTCAAACTCGAGTGTTTTCAAATTCCAAAACTCACTGTTTTCGATGTAACAGCGTATGTACACATATGTACATACGAAACCGTGTGAAATCTACCCCGCGTCTCGAGTTGATACATGTAGACTTGCAGGCATGCAGACTTACTGGCATTCAGACTATTTATTGGTTTGCAACACTGAAGACAAATAAGTGAAACGTAGACGAGGTATGTAAAAACCAGTACCCAAGATTGAACAGAATAATAACGGCAAAATTTATGAGCTTCAACCGCTGAAATCCAGCCCAGACAGGCATCTGAAAAACAACCCGACAGTCGCTCGCTCGAGTAATTTTTTTTTTTTAAATTGTCGCGCCGTTTTCCATGGAGTCGGTAAATATACGCAATTTTTGTGTACATGCTTCTAGAAATATCACGGGCGAATGATTTCGTCGCGATAGCGCTAAATGCATGAATGGTTTCGGGGAAACTTTCGGTTGAAATTTATGACATATTGTTTAGGCACCTTTTCTTCGACCACGATACCCGTCGGTCGAGTAAATTTGTTCAATTGTACATACATACAATGTACATACATACTATTGTGAATTTATCCAGAATCTAATTTTGAAATTTGTTCCATCTCCTCTTTCGCCAGTCTCGTATGTAAGTAATAGCTCCTTCAACTGATTAATCGGTTTAATATTCCAAAGTTGATCAACCGATGATTCAAACGGCGCAATTTATTTGTGCGTTTTTTAATTCGAACTGTCTCGAAACGTGATTGAAATTCTAATTAAGGGGATGATCGCGGCCGAAATGAAATTAGAATATATCTCAGAAGGGTTTTCTTACTAAATAGCACGAATACGCGGAGCTAACGAACACAAAGCAGACTTTATTTGTGTATCAAAAGAAAATATTATAAATCGCTCTATTATTTTTTTTTACCATAATTCAAAGTAAACGAAAGAAATCGTTTTTTTTTTTATTATTATTATTCAAATAAAGAAAAATCTCTTGTATTGTTTGCTTTGTGTTTTCTCGACGTTGTCAACCGAAACGGGCATTTAAATTGTATGCGAACGTACATACATACATACATACAATGTATGTATGTGTTTGGGGGCAACTTATGTACATATATTTATTACGCCATCAGTTTTTAATTATACTTAGTGTTTATGCGAGTTTCTTCTTTTTGTTAAATTGAAAATACCGTCGACATACCGATTGGAATTTGCATTGATTTATCAAATCACTTTTACGATTCATTGTTTTTTAAATCGTGAAAAATCTTACTATTTTTCTTATAATGGTGTACTAAAAAATACTAAACATTTAAATCACACCTCGGTAACAGATTTTTGTTGCAATTTACACCATTTTGATGAGAGAAATAATGCTTTAGAGTTAAGGCTTCGATATTTCAAATAGGCGCGCTCCAGATCATTATCGATGTTCTTTAAATACATCGATGTTCTTTAAATACATCGATGTTCTTTAAATACATCGATGTTCTTTAAATACAAAAACATTTGATATTATTTTGAAATTTTATATGCAGTTAAGTTTATATTATATATGTATTTACGTATATAATATAACAACGGGAAAACATAATTATTTTAGTTCAAATTTGAGTCGATTCATAGATCAAATAACATTCAATTCAAAGTCTCAAATGTCGCTTTCGTATGATATTTGAAACATTGTTTATATATGTACAATAGTATAATATTTGTACGAGTTTTGAATGAAATTTTCACTAATAATGAAAACAAAACAGAAACCCACATACATTAATATCTATCTATGTATGTAGTTTCTCGCTATCACAATAAAGCGAATCATAATTTGAAATGTTTACGTGTATATGTACATACGTGTATACCGTCAGAATATATGTATGATAAATATAATATGAAGAGTTTTCGAGGGAAAAAAATTGATGAGACGAGGCATGCAAGGCAAAGAAACTTTGTTCCGGAAATGGGGATAACACCGGATTATTTCCAGTCGGAAATTGCCGCATTATTCCGGTACGAATGTTGTATTAATTTTTATAATACAGCCATATAAATCGTGTGATATGAGTTTATTTCGCTCGTCAATTCATATTCTATATACGAAGGTGAAGTGGAGCAAAAAATTACCAAGTTGGAAAAACCAATCCTAATGTTTATGTAGATAATAGGATTTTCGGGATCAAATTCATCAATTGTCAAACCACCAAAATAATACATTTGCAAGTCGGAGATTTTAATTTCTCATACACACTTGTATCAACTATTGTTGATGATTTTAAACCTCTAAATTTCTTAGTATAGTCGAGAGGTAATGAAGTAGATAGATACTATGAATTGAATCTACATATGAGCCATTATATTTGAAAGTGGCGGAAGTCAAATTTTCAGTTTCGAAAACAATATTTCTGTTCGACTTAATTCACAAATTGTTATCACTTCTTTCAGTTCGATATGTTCAGAATCTCGGAAAAGCAGAATATACGTATTACAGGCTACCAATATTTTTAAATATTGTTAAACGTAAAAATTATATTTAATGTTTTGCGAAACATTTCTCGAAATGAAGAAAAGTGGATTGATGCCACTTTCAAACATAACGGCTCATATTTCTAAATTTGGAATCATACATTGTATTTAAAATACAACTATTAGAAGAAGAAATATAATATGTCGAAAAATATTTTTGAAACTCAAATCTGTTGCTATGAACGCATAACTTAATATGCCATACGATCATCGGGCTTATCGTATTTATAATAATTTTTCCAAGTAATAGACATGAATAAAAATTTACACTTGGATGGCGGAAGAATTTTGCATTACATATATATTTATATACAATGTTTGCGTACATGCGAGAACGTATATTTAGAGCGGTTTGCTGGGAATATTTGTCAGGGTGGTTAATGGCACCCCGAAAAGGAACAAAGCGAGGCCTTTTATCCCACCCCATCCCCTCCTTTCTCTCTCTCTCAAACTCGGTCAAGTATTGCGCGCTTATCTTAAAGGGATAATCAAATTAAAGTCTTGTCTTTTTCAGACAAGAGATTTTTATCCGGCATCCCGCGTTTTGCTCTCCGAAATTGCCACCCCGCTTCTTCCCCACTCTGAATTACTACCGGAAGTGAGGCTTCCGAGGGCAAAAAAGAGGGGCTGGGGTCTACGACACCCCGTCGATTTCCCTCAGAGCGACAACCCTTCAAGAGTGACACCAATTACTGACCGGCCGACGAACTGAGGGCTTGTCCTCTCTGGGTGCTCTTCTTCAAACATTAAACGAGCTCTAACTTGGACCCACTTCGGCCAGTTCGGTTCGTTTACATCTCCTCCAACAATGTAAGAGGTGAGGAGTGCTTTCGTTTCAATCTTGAAACTTTCTCGCTTTCACTTTTTGCAGAGCAGAATTTTCACCGTGAACGCATTCAGCTACACCGCTCAGACTCATACGACAAAAATCAAAATCAAAATTCGCTTCATGACACACGTACATATACAATTTTATATACATACATGGAGGATGTGAGAGCGTTCAGTAAATCTCATGTTAAATTGATCCAATATTTTTTGAAGACCTACCTATGTGACCTACATATAATGTTTTTACTTCTGGTAACTCTTAAACTTATCCATATCCTTTACTCAACCAGCTAACATTGTGAATTTGCAAATGTGTCTCGACTCTTCCAAAATAATTTTAAATTTTCTTCTCCGAAACACCTTGCGTACATATATGTATATTGGATTTAAATATTGTTTATTTAATTTTAAAATATGGAAATAATTATTTTCGAAATTCACAATCGTAATTGAGATTAACCAAAATGTTGGTTCGCGATCGACCGGTTAGGACAATGAAGAGGTACAACTATCTAGTTAGATTCATTTCTATCATTGTTATGTTTCATTTTTGTTTACTATGATAATCAACATTTTTTACATACCTCCTTTACGTTTCATTACATATGTACATGGCAGACTGAATTATTAAATACATTCAACATTCAACATAAATAGTCAACATTCAACAAGTGCCATTGTTGAATAGACTCGCTAATTACTGCTGTTAAAAACGTTCACTGGATCTGTTCAACGATATACATAAGTGCGTAAATATTGTTCCTCTGCAAGATGTGTATATGTAGTCTAGAATTTAGAGCATTTTAAAAATCCGTGTTGCCGCTACTTGCACATAATAGTAATTTTACGTCAAAATTACTTAAAAAAACAAGGCTAAAATAAAATTAGACAAACAGTCCATACATTGTATTATAAAGTACACGGGCATCGAGATTCGACCAAAATGAAGTACATACATACATATATGGGTGAGCAACTCTGCGTGTAAATATGAAACTTCATAATTCCCAGAAAGTCCCCGGCCAGTTTGTGTTTGAAACCCGGGCCGATAAATTATATGACAAGTTTGAAATTATGGTAAGCACTCCTGTACAAATGCAACGCTCGGTATTTATCGTCGAGTCGGCTAGAATATTATTTTTAGTATTTTTTTTACATAAAGCGAAACTTGTCGAGTGTGACAAAAGATACGCAAAAATGTCGAATACTGCAATTGCAACCGTGCAATTTATTTATTTTTTAGTTGGATTTTCGTTATATTATTTGTATTGTATCTTTATACATATGATGCTATTTCTAGCAAGTTTTCAAGGCAGAATCAAATCTAATCCTACTATTTCTATTTTTATTATATGTACGTAATCTAAGTTAAACAGCCCGTACAATCAGTTCATCAATATGATTCGATTTGATTCACAAATATTCAACTGAAATTGTCAAACATCAAATAGACATTCGACAGATGGGTTCATTTGGTCCATTACCATTTTTCATCCTTTTAACATTCTATGTACTACATATAAACATTCACTACCTAGTAAATTAACCATAAACTATTTTACTGATGGTACAAGAAATATGTATGAACCTACTCACATATATATATATATCGACGAAATGAAACCACGTCAATCGAAGTTTAGTTTTATTTATTTTATTTCACCCTTGTATGTACAGCGTATACGTTGGCAATCTAATTTAATATTTGCGGGGGCAGAAAAGGTTAAACCTTTATCAATTCTTTTCGAGTAGAAAAATAATCTTGTTTTGACATGTCCATTACATATCGGCACTACTTTCATGTTACCTTTGCTTGGTAAAAAATAAAAATAGCTCACTATAAAATAATCCGAATTGATCTGCAAGAATTTCCTTTTCATCAATATACTTTCAAAGTAAACATTACGTTTTCAATTGAAAATTAAGATTAGACGTCGATTCAATATACAAATCGTTCAGTTATTTATTATATTTATAGTCAATCATATAGTCATATAGTTATACATATATATATAGTCAGTTTGTTAAAATATTGGAAAATTTTATCGACAAAATCAGAATGAAAAATCTCCCTGATATAATAAAGAAAATTTTCCGAGGCAAGTTCGAAGCGAAAACTCGGCAACTCCTAGTGTGGTCTATTTACCTAATGTGAATTAACAATGTAGATTGACAAATTGCACGAGATGAAGCAATCCCAACAATCCGCTCTGGTCCAAACTCGTTCATGAATACATTTTACAGTCAAATTGCTTATTAAGCGATGGAGTATGTTCCGTGGATTCGTTCTCTTGGAAACATTTTTGGAGATTTATTTTCAACTTTTAATTTAAAATTGCCACATAACTGTCGATTGAAGAACTATCTATTTAAAAATACATACATATGTATGTACCATCCATCCATTTCCATCACAATTGTTTTCGAATAAACAAATGTAATTCTGTCAATTCATGCTAAAGCTATTTTTAAATTATTGAATATATCATAGAGAGCCTATTACGGCTAGCAATAAAAACATTTTTAATGTCTCTTCAAGACCGCAACGCTCAATTTATTAATCCATTTTATCCGATTAGAATGTTTCGGAACTATAATAATGGTTGTCCTTTTCAAAATTACTTGTAATATGCTTTTAAATGACAATACAGTCATATTCAAAATCCCTACAAATTTATTTGAAAGCCTTTTGATAGCGCATCAATAAATAAATAAGTAGCTGTATTAAGTTCAAAGGATTATGATTATTGTAAAACACTGGTATAAAAAACAATCGAGAACTTTCAGTTTATAAACAAACGCTCTGCCGATAAAGCAAAAAGTTTTCAAACTTTTTGGGATAATGATTCTCTCGACCTTGACACAAATTTGACTTCACAAAACTTGATTCAACATTTTTAAGACAAATTAAAAAGCTAACATTCGTTAATTTAACACTAGATTTAAATTAAGAAAACATTAATTAACCTCTCAACTAATTATTTGACTTTATTCTGCAATAACGATATTTAGCGATTTCGTTAAATAACAGTCAGTTTTGACTTCTTGTAAGATTGAAATTCTTGTAAGATTGAAATTCTTGTAAGATTGAAATTCTTGTAAGATTGAAATTCTTGTAAGATTGAAATTCTTGTAAGATTGAAATTCTTGTAAGATTGAAATTCTTGTAAGATTGAAATTCTTGTAAGATTGAAATTCTTGTAAGATTAACTTCTTGTAAGATTGAAGTTCACATGTTAAATTTATGACACCTACATACAGTGCCCGACAGAATTAAGTGGACACTTCAGAAAAAAAACTTTAGGACAGAATATTTTTGTTACGATACATTTTACACAAGAGAATTAAATCAGTAATATTCATGATACTTGGGTTTAAAAAGTTATACAAAAATATTTTGAAAAACCAATACCGTTTATTAAAAAAAAAAAATGAGCAAAGTAAGGAAAAATGAGCAGTACAGACAAAATTAAGTGGACAGAGAGAAATTGAGATATATATTTTTTTTAAAACTTGTATGAGATCCTTTGGAATTAATTACAGCTTGCAGTCTATTGGGTGTGGTTTTAACTAATTTTTGGTGTGTCAGCATCTAAATCTAATCTAATTTTTTAATTTTTAAAAATTTTTGGTCCATTATAGACTACTAATTTTCTATGGGATTAATATCTGGTGATTGGGAAGGCCACTCAATTAATTAAATTGCATCTTCTTCGAAAAATTTCATTGTTTTCTTCGATTTGTGTTTTAGGTCGTTGTCCTGTTGAAATATGAAAGTACTCCCCAGACCCATTTTTTTCGACTGATTCTTCCAAATTGTCTTTGATTATATTGATGTATATATCGGAGTCCATTATTCCTTCTATTTTGGCTGGACTCCGACGCCCTTCCAGGAAAAACAACGTTCGTTCCGCATAAACGCACGACCCAATTTTTGAATTGTGACGAATGTGGCAATGTCAACGAAACAGCTATAAAGCGAAAGAAACGAAATGTTTAAATTAGGATCATAAAATAACACCCTTTTAATTTTTGAAAACTATAAAGCTCTATGTTAAATACTTTTTGAGAAAACCGCGTTCTTGTGTACACATAAAAAGTGTCCACTTAATTCTGTCGGGCTCGTATATATCTATGAATATAATACAATCATATAACACTCTATATTTCATTCAATCACTCATGGACACTCTTAAGGTATTGCTCCAATGCGACGAGTTTGCTATAAAGATTGAGAATTATTAATTATATATACATGATTATTAATTATATATTTTAAATTACACAACATCTATGGTCAAATAATATACAGAAGTATTGTAAATATTATACAAGGCAAATACAAATAAAGATTAACATCCACAGAGACATCTATGGACAAATTTGCAGCATTTATTCAAATCAGCGAAAATCGATATGTTGAATAGCACAAATTTTTGCAAGAGAGATAGGACAAGGATGCCAATTCGATCCGTTTTAATGAATCCAGATAAATTGGCAAACTCTGATAGGAAACGATCGACCTTGGAGTCACATATCCAAGGTCTGGCCAGCAGCACACACCAGGGATAGTACATGTGACCACACAATTGAGAGCATTACATGCTAACCCTATGATGACTGCTGGTTAATAATATTTAAACTGACCCAGTTTTTGTGATATTTTTTCAAACAAACAGATACCCAATAGCCCCCTTTACACAGTCGTTCTATCGCGCGTTCTCAGGAGCGTACAGGATTGCGTGCGGGTAAGCCTGTGCGCGCAATCGTGCGCGATACTGTTTTCGCAGTTGTGAACACTAACGTTCTTTCGCGCGCGATTACTCCTACCACTTTTTGTTAAAACGGAAAGAGCGAACGTGTAAAGGCTAACGTGCGTGATAGACCGCGCGAAACTGGCGCGCGTTGGAGTGTGTGCGAAACGCACAGTTTTACTGAAGTAACGCAGTTTTATAGTAATGTTGCGGTGAAAAATGGATAGAAGAAATATCATGGCGCAAGTTATGATGTTCGTTGGTGTTGATTTAATCAAAAAGAAGAAGAAACGATCCATTAAATGAAAATTTTAATAAAATAAAATGAAAAATAAATCAAATACGAATAATTGCCATCACTGATGCAGTGAATGTTCCAGAATCTAAAATCCATTGTATATCATATCTAAAAATAAATTAAATTCAGCACAATTATTATTGTATTATCAGGTGCTATTGTTGCAAATTATCAAGAGATAGATATCAAAAATAAAGCTTTTCTCTTAAGCTTTGAAATTTTTTGGTAAACCAACCGAACCAATTTTTTGACAACAAAATCTCGATTAGCATTAGAAAATCGTTTTTCTTTAATGAAGTCAACTATTTTTTTATAATTTTCCAGTGGCACGGAAAAGACTGGTACATTAAAAGTAATTCCACAATCAATTCTTTACTCCACGTGCGCAAGTCCACCATCTTGTAATAAAAGCGCGCCCGAAAGAATTTTCTGTGTAAAGACAAAGTCTATCCCTTCCCGGTCCAAGATCTTTACACGCGCACTCTTTCGCGCATGATTAGCTGTTTCACGCGCGATAGAGCGACTGTGTAAAGGGGGCTAATGACAATGTAATCTATCAAGCTTGATTTGACTCCCCCCCACTCCAAAGCCACGTATTTTCAAAGTCTTTTAATCGTCACTTAATATGTAGAAACTATGTTGGATAAATAGTATTCATATACTTGGTTACCATGTCAATAAATCAAAATTTAATAGTTGCATTTTCGTATGAGAATATTTCATACACTTATTTCATACAATAGTCGTGGGATGAAAAATAAACTTTAAAAAACTTTTTAATTTAAAGAATATGATGTGTTTTGAATACGATCACATACACTTTGCAACAGTTTAACTGTTGACATTTCTTTGATTTGCGATCATTATATCCCAATAGAAATTGCGTATATGCCTGACCAAGTGGAATGAAGAGTAAATCTTATCGAGATTGCAATTGCCGGTACTGCGAAAAAAATTAAACGGAGACGGGAAAAAAACGGGAAGACGGGAAGACAGGGAGTAGGGAAGGTGGTGTGAAATGAGGTGGGTGGGTTTGAACACTGTTTGCATCCTGGTGGGTAAATATTGTTGGGACTAATTGTGCGGTGCGTTAGCGTAAATAGGCGGTGTGGATCGTGCCGTATCTGCTTGTGCCATAATTGGGCGTGCCATGCTGTGTGCCACTACTGGGAGGACCTTCACTTGTGCCAGCGATTCTGACGTTTTAAAATTTCAAAATTCATTAGACTTAACGACGCTCTCCGGTCGAGCTTTAATCAACCGTCTCCTATCTTCTGGGTGTACCTACACTTGCGGGTGTACGTTGGTTTTGATTTTTTTTAATTGTATCTCACACCAATACCCAACTTAAAATATTTTTCAATAAATCGAAAGCTAAAATAGTCAGTACCACGATTTATAACTAGTGTTATGCCCGTTGAAATTTCAACGGGTGCTTTCGGATTGATAGATTTAAAATAAAGTTACAATACGAATTGTAATAATTAATCGGAATCTGAACTGAAATCGGGAATCTGGAATCGAAACTGAAATAGAAACAGTCTTTAAAATATGATCAATTAAATATATGTATATATATAACCAGCAGCGTGGTCTAGTGGTGAGTGTTGTATTCTTTCGTGCAGGGTGCAACGGATTCGATTCCCACTAGAGTCTCGTTGTTGTTTGCCGGACTTTGGTTTGTCGAGGTCGATCGTTTCTTATCAGAATTTGCCAATTTTTTTGATTTTCATTGAGACGGTTCCTGTAAAATTGGCTTTTCCTCTCCAATGTTCTATTGCAAACCTTGAGTTATTGTTATATCTCAGGTTTCGCCAGATTTCTCTCCATATATATCTGTGTGGTTGTTTATTGAATATAAAAATTTGTATTGTTACATGAATAATGTTATTCTATTTGTATTGCATACGATGTTTGTAATATCTGACCATAGATGTCAGGTATTTTTTTCGATTTACATGTGTATGCATATAATTATTATTTATATATAATTAATCGGTCTTAATCTGCTTAGCACACTCGCAACTTTGAAAAATAAAAATAAATAAAATTTAAACCATAATAATGCCAGTTTACAGGCACCGTTTCAATGAAAATCAGAAAAATTGGCAAATTCTGAAAATAAACGATCGAACTGGAGTCGGAAACCAAGGTCTGGGCAACAGCCACTAGTGGAAATTGAACCGTGACCACTCAGCTCGAAAGCATAATATGCTAACGACTAGTCCACGCTGCTGTTTATCTACGTACATAATGTATAATGGAAAGTTTCGCAACGAAATCGGTCAAATTAATTTTGAAAACGAACAATAAATTTCTTTAACTCAATGAGCACACCATAAATACCGGTCAGTTATTGAATTTTTCATTGTCAGAGTTAGAGGACAAATCACATATGCGGCTTCAATAGGATGGAGCCATATGTGGCCAACAATCCGACATTCAGGGATATTTTTGTGATCAAATGTAATAATATTGCGACTTTCCGGTTTCAATTGGTCATCTCATTCATTTTATTTTTGACGGCTTCTGGTTTTTTGCGTAATTTTAATGGTAGCTGAAGATCAACAGTCAAAAAAGTGTCAATTGTCAAATTTTGATTGAGATTGAAATTTATGGCGTATTTCTTCAAATACGGTGCTTAACCATGGAAAGGTAAAAATTTGCTAATTAGTTTGCTAAAAATTGACTAAATTTGCTAAAAAATTAAAACATATAAAACGGTCACCCGACAAAGCCGCACACGACAATGTCGCGCCGAAATTGCCGCGTCGGCAAACCCGACTATTATATTGTTTTGCCGCGTAGAAAAGCCCCGGCAATGCCGCGCTGACAAACTCGCATAGACAAAGCCGGGTATTGCTATATTGTTATGTCGCGCAAAACCACCCTGACAAGAAAATTTTTGTTTTTGTTGTTTCATTCAATTTTGCAGGACGATTCATATTCAAATAGTGTTGACATAGTGGGTAGGATTTTTTTGCCAATTTGATGAGGAACCGTTTCAACAACGAAAACAGATAAATTGGCAAACTCTGATAGGAAATGATCGACTTGTGACAAAAATCCAAGTCTGAACAGCAGCACTGCAGAAATACTTGGAATACATTATTTTCAATCGAGGTCAACCCAGGACGTGAACCTGGGAACCTCTCAGTGGTTAGCATTAACGTAACCACCAAGCCACCATACTGGTGGTTACGATTATACCTATTACGATTACGATTATACGTTATTGATTATACCTATGTAAATATAATATTATAAATAGGTATAATATTGTTAGCTTATAAACTTTTGTCCAGCGCGGCTAATTCGGCGCGGCATTGTCATGCAAAAGTACATTTTTTTAAAGTTTTAATTGATTTAAAAATACATATCAATTTTATATTCAATCCTTTCATACATATACCTATACAAGTTTTTCATTCCTAAGTGACCCTTTTTAATTTCAAATTGACCCTTTATCATTCCAGGTTCAACCTTTTTAATTTCAAATTGACCCCTTTTCAATGTCAATTTGGAATGAAAAACCTGTATAGCAATCTTTGAAGCGCTATCCTGATCGTATTATTATATTGTGTATAATAATATAATATTATACGAACAAACACAATTGAATAGTATTCGCACTGTATTACATACTTTCTTTCATTCTTTTATTTAGACATATTTGTGGATTTTGCATTTTATTTGGCAAAATAACAGTGCTAAAAAGATCATGCGATTCCCTTCACGACTTGTTAGAAAAAAGCATAGCACAATTCTAAAGAGCGTTATCCACAGGTGGGCAAACAACTGCGGCCAAGTTATCGCGCATTCGATGTGCAAAACGAGGGTCGATCGTTGGCACGAGAAATATTAAAATGTTACCCAAGTGTGTGTCAAAAAAGTCGTAAAGGAGACTGCGAAAG
The DNA here is from genome assembly GCF_051622035.1 of Arctopsyche grandis. Taxonomy (NCBI): domain Eukaryota; kingdom Metazoa; phylum Arthropoda; class Insecta; order Trichoptera; family Hydropsychidae; genus Arctopsyche; species Arctopsyche grandis. The sequence continues at coordinate 23,132,486 of NC_135356.1, forward strand.
CGTTCGATGGATGAGATTAAAAAATAAAATGGCCCTAAATGGCACCCAGGTGACATTCTCCCAGCTGGGGGCAGAATCGACCCCCCAACTCTCTATTATACATACATACATACATACATACGTATATAATATGCATTATACAAACAATATTGTACTAGTACGGGGGTTGAAACCCATTTATTTTCAGTAAGCGTAGTCCAGATAACTCGACGCTTATCGATATATCATATCTTTTAGATGTACATGTATGTATGTACATACACACAGTTTCGATGGCTTGTGATTGAATATAATATACATATATACGTAAAAACGGACGCGATGTATGTATGTTTGTGGATATGTGGCGGACGCGTCGAAAAGTTTGGGGATTTCAAAGCAACAAATTTTAGAATACTAGGAGTATACGTTATGCATAGGGGTGTGACGTGACGACCGATAGTGTCGAGGAGACGTGGGGAAGCGGGGTGGCTGGGAAGTGGGGGGGATGTGGAGCGTCTGACATGTGCTCCTGATGTTGAGCACTTGACTAGGAACGGGTGGCGTCAGCGTCAGATGCGCTGCTCAAGAGCGTACACACATACACACATTCATTCATCATTTCGACGCGCGCGTATTTAAATAAAGCTATATATATATATATATATATATATATATATATATATATATATATATATATATATATATATATGTATATAACATACAAATAACTTTATTTTAATTCCTTTCCGAAGCCACCCGTTAATTTAATAAGGGCACAACACTAGTTTAATATAATAATACAATTCACTTCTGATTTTTCAAAAACATATGACCTTTTGTATCAAATAATATACTTATTATATTTTCTTTTCAACTATTAATAAATTTGATTTTACGGATATATCGTTGATGTTTTGTTAAATCGCAGAACTATACACGATTGCAGAATGAGTTGAACTCGACATCTTGATAAAATAATATCAATACATAAAGAAAATTTATGACCTGCCCCAACAATTTATGCACTAGTGAACAAGTTTAAACTGTAACTGTCAATTGCAGATCGGAAAAGGTAAAAAAAAATGTCATAAAGCAAAATAAATTAGATAAAAATCACAATCATACATTCGCGTATGGAATTAACATTGAATTTTATATATTTACATATTATGTACTATATATGTATGTATGTAAATACATAATAAATTTGCCACAAATGTTTCCAAATAAGTGAGAGATCTCGTGGTACATTGTCCATATCGTGACTTGCGCAATTGAGTTTTAGCTCGCTAATTAACAATGGCAATTAGACCCAACTTATATACACACATACATATAAATGTATATATGTACGTTCGTAGTTAGCAAGTAGCCTTCGAAGTGGCGCAGCATTCAGTATCAAGTTACGAAAAGCTTTACAATCTATGTAAATATTATGTATACATATGATGTAGGAAATGAGAAATTTATCATATGACAAATTAAAAAAAATCAATGATATGTTATGTATTTTTCACAGTTTATATTGTATCGTAGTAAAAAAAGTCGTTGAGAGCTTCCTTGGGATATACATATGTACATATGTATGTACCTTTAATTTGCTCACAAAAAACTCTTCCAAAAGCTTACGAATTTTATGAAGTATACTTAATGTGACCATTTATTTTTGTCCTCAAAACGGGACATCTACCAATTTTTACGTAGTAGTATGTGTATTCAAGAAAACGCGTATTTTTTCATAGTTTTTATTTATTAATAAAAAGAACAGGAATGTTGATGAATAAAAGAAAAGAAAAGGAATGAATAATATATGTAAATATAAAAAAAAATATGTTGTTTTATATTTTTCTGATGAACAAATTTTCTTAAGTATTACTGGGTTTGCTTTTTAATAAGAATGAAATTCTAAGCAGGATTTCTTAAAAATGATTTTAATTAACAACATCGTTTTAAGAACTGCGACTTGAAATTGCGTTATTTCGGTCGTCCACAACTTGTTCATCTGTGAAAAGACGGGTGCATTAGTTCCGGGCAGGCATAAAATGTATTCAATAATTATACGATATATATATATATATATATATATATATATATATATATATATATATATATATATATATATATATATATATATATATATATATATATATATAATTCAATAAATATACTCTCTTTTTGAAAACGGGACATTTCATTGGGGACAACGGGACAGACTACCTAAAAACGGGACGGTCCTTTCAAAACGGGACGGTCCCGTTCAAAACGGGACGTATGGTCACTTTAAGTATACTATAGAGGCCAAAATTACCTATTGCGACGCAAAATTTAAATGACGATTGCGGTTGTGTAGATGTATTTAGAAATATGGGTTTCGTTTCATCTGCTTTAATTATATGTACATACATATATATGTATGTCTATATACAAATTACAAAAGAAGTTTTCTTTTGGAAAATTAGTAAATTTTCTCAGTGTACTAATTGGGTCGGAAATTGATTTTATGAATCCTTGTTAAATAAAACCGTGTAGTAAAAAAATAACATAGTATTTGCTTTGTAAAATAGCGTTGCGTTTTTTTTCTTGTATATATTTTTTAATATTTATACAACAGAATTTAAAACGATAATGTGATAATGGAAGCCCTGCCACCCTTTATGCAAATATGCATATTGAAAATTCAATATGAAATATCTGACGTTTAACATAAAGGCAAATCGAATTACGTTGGAAATTTATTCACGCTTTGAAAGGAATTGACTACTTGGTTATTATCAGCAGACGATCCTTCGGTCTATCGCCATTGCGATTCTAAGGACATATTTCATTTTTCTCATCTCTCTGTCTTTAACCCCACCTCACCCCCTCCCATGAGCCTCCCCTGGCTCTTTTGGTTTTGGTTTTCCGTTCCGGGTAGGACTCCTTCTATAATACATAGGTCCTCGGTTACGGGCCAAATAATTTAATTGGATTAGGATCTAGAACTCGCGCGTCGAATTTCAATAATACGCCTGTAATTCGATTCGTTTCGTCGTTCCGATTTGAAACCTGAATGTGTATAATTCGAAACGAGACAACGCCGGAATTCCAAATTAAAACGTTCGCTGTTTCTTCACCACCCTTTCGTTGCGAGGGAGTGAAGGGGAGGGTGAGGGGGGGGGGGTAATAATTCGAAAGGGTGACCGCAAAGGAAGTTCAAGATTACAGGGGAAAAGGGTTGATTCGTTAGGTGTGGCCAAAAAATACGGCGAGTGTACAAATTACACGAAAGATATATAGTTGAATAAATCAACTTCGAATGGTTGATTGGCTTTACAGATATCCGAGTGATTTGACTCGATATATATATTAAATCGTTATTTATTGGTTTGGATTTGGACTTGGTTCAGGATGACCGGACCAATTCATGCAGTTAGATGGGGCAAACTACACCTGTCAATTTTATGTCGCTCACATTTCCTTACATTTTTACTGGTCGTGCAACAAGTTGGCCGACAAAGTTGCACTGTGTGGCTCGGCCGGTGCTTGGTTGGTGATTTTATACGGAATTGAACCATGGACCCCAAATATCAGTACTACATATGAACCGGCTAGAGGCGTTCGAAATTTGGATGCATCGTAGAATATTACGGATTCCGTGGACCGACATGGTCAGCAATGAAAATGTGCTCCAAAGAGCAAGAGTAGATAGACAGTTGCTGAGTGATACAAATGTCCAAAAGGTGTCATATCTGGGGCATGTACTTACATGTGAAAAGTACGGTCTACTGCACCTAATCATAAGTTGAGGATTGAAGAGGTGTGGTTAGAAGACAGATCACCTGGCTCTGGAACATACGATATTGGACAGGAATTAGAAGAGTCGAGGCACTGTTTAGAAGGTATATATGTACATACATATGTACATACTCACAGGCGGTAGTCAACGTCGGAGGGACCTGACATGACACGTAGAAGAAAATAGAGGCTAACAAGGGCACGCGTCTCACTTTGAGGCCATTCTCAGGATGTTTTTGTCGTCGACGTATTTGTATCGTCAAATTGTTTTCTTGTTGCCGCGCCGCATCTATCCATTTTCACTTATCACTGTATGTTTGGTGGATGAAACTACTTCACCGACCGCTATAAATATGCATTCAAATGCATAACTAATTATTATTATTAATAATAATTTACTGCCATTTTTATTTCTTATCATTCATTCGTATTATCTATATATATATGTACATATATTATTTATATGGACGATTCTTGATTCTAAAGAAAGGATTGCACGATTCGAACATCCCGTTCTAAAGTGCATTCTAATAGTATCGTATATGAACGAATGTGAAAAATACATCAATAATGAAATTCATTAGCTTCGCTTGTTCCATGCGTGACGTACGTGAACACGCGTTCGATATATTTTTTAATCAGTACATAGCTTAGCATTTTTGCACGAAAACAAAAGTATACACGTACATATGTACATACATACATATATTCTGCGCGTTATATAATATATTTAAAATTTTTGCAAAGTAATGTTTAATTATGCGGGGGCGGGTGAAATACGTTTAATTAAAAGGCCCCCGACATTGCGGTGTTCGCGATAAGCCGGCCAGTAAAAGTGACCCAACAACCCTCTCATCCCCCAGAGCCCTCCCCCCAGCCTCCCCATACTCTCAGCATCCCAAATTAGTAAGCATTAGGGATGCAGTGTGTTCGGAAATTAAATGATTCATTTAAAACGCAGAGCCGCGACGCCCTCGGTTAACTTAAAATGTGTTAATATTGTGCTAAGAATCGGACTGCACCTTATCTAGATACATATTATCTATAGAAATTTGTATGTGTGTTTTTATAATATGCAAAACTGTTCATATAACACGATAGTGTACAATTTTTGAACCCTTTGAATGCTTAGCAATGATAAATTATTGTTTATGAAAACGGCGAATTGTTAAGAATTTTTAACAAAGATCTTTGTTGACGTCTGACGCTGCTGACGACATACATATATATAATTTTTTTTTCGGGTGCTCGGGTAGTTTTCTAATTCCACTGTTTTGTATCTATAATAATATAGAACATAGAATAATAACAAAAACCATAGAAAATCTGTTTCTATTATAGAAGTCACGAACTGTCGTTCTATTAAACGTACACCAAATGTTTACGAAACCAAAATCATAAAATATCAACCCCTAGTTCATCTCCCTCACGAAAGCGAGAGAGAGAGAGAGAGAGAGAGAGAGAGAGAGAGAGAGAGAGAGCCACCAAACATCCTTCAAATGTATTGTTTCAAATAAAATGCACAATAAAGTATGGCACGCTCGACCAATGAAGTAAGTTAATAAATAATACGTTATTTTTTTTCTTCAACAAAATTATAAATGTTAGCATTTCTCGCTAGGATTTTGAAAAACATTGTAGCAGCAAAGGGTTAAATTTCATGCTAAAATATGTACGTTTGTCTTAACCGAGTCGTGTGGCTTATACGGTAAAAATAATAGACGTAAAATTAAGATTTCTTCATTTTATAATAAAATTTTATTGTAAAGATATAAAAAAAAAAAACACTTAATAGGCCCGAAAAACGAGAAAGAAGAAAGTGCGATCAAGAATAAGCTGTCATTTCCGGTCGGCGGATCTCCGCTAAATTTATTTTGCTACTTAACCTTAATCTGAAACTTATAGATATGAAATTTTAGTTCAATACCCTGAATGGTTTCCAAGGAAGCCTCAGAGCTCCAAAGTAAAAGTAGTATTTCTAATTTAATGAATGATATTTAGAAATTATATTTTATAACACCTATTTATATATTTATAGACAGGAAACGCAATACGTGAGTGAGAAGTATGATGAGGGTAGTTGACATAGTGGAGAGAGCGAACATATGGAAATGGCAATGGGCGGGTCACGTAGTTAGAAGAATGGACGAAAGGTGTATAAAAGAAGTGCTAGAATGGCAACCAAGAGAATGCTAAAAGGTGAAAGGAAAGCTGCAAAGAAGATGGGTAGATGAATTTAAAAAAAAATTGTGTGGGGGTGAGATGTATGAGAGTTGCGCAAAATAGACACGAATTGAAGCGTATTGGAGAGGCTTTCATCCAGCAGTGGATGGTTGGTGAATGGTTGTAAATGATGATGATTATGATATGTAGGCATACACAGTTTCACATTAATTCGTTCATAAACATAAGAAATAAATAATAAAAAAATACACCTTTCACCAGGTAAAATTTTCAGCCAGTTAAAAGCTTGAAATATAATGATTAACATTTAATTAATTCAAACCAAGTTTTAGTGATTCAATATTACCTGCATTCGGGCTATCCAAAATATAATTATTCATAATGTCAACGAAAACAACAGTATGTAGATACTATGTATGTACATATGCAAGTACATACATACAAAGCAAATAAAATACCGAGCTTTATATTTCTCACGAATACAACATTAGTACTTTATCCATTGATACTGTTGGGTCAATGGAATTAATACAATATATGTATATACGAGTATACAACTCCCAGTTGGAATGTGGACCTTCGCGATTCGCATCATAGCTTCTGACGCCTGTCGGGCATTGACATCTCTGTCCGAGCCCAGCCAGGGATGCCAAACCGCAATCCGACGCCCGTTCCGATGTGGCCAGCGGTTGCGTCCCGCCTTTGGCAAACACTGGCCCGGAAACGGAATACTAATTGAGTGTACGGGAACGTGGTAAGCCTACAAAGGTCATTCAAGAGGCAGGGGTTGCCAAGGCAAAAAGACCTTCACGTACATATTATATTACACATGCGGGTTCTATTCGATTCGGCTGATAACGCAATAGTCACTTGTTGTTGTCGTGCAATGATCGTAATAACCAAAGAAACCTGTTTTGGAGATGATTATCTCGGGCTTGGGAAGGTTTTCAGTCCATCCCCGTGTGATTTGATTAGGTGTATTCGAGTTCGTAAGGGTGTTTATTTGGGGTGACCGTGAAAAAGTCGAAAATATTCGTTTATCATGCATACATATGAAAAACGGTTAGTATATATGTACATATATCAGTGGCGTGCGGTAAAAGTATCTTTCCCCCTGTCGTACATCCTCACTTAATTTGCGCGAGCAGGATACAACAGGAACAAGAGGAATAGTTTTTTCCTCCCGTATCCTGCGCGCGCACATTTAACAAGTCTGTATGACAAAAAGAGAGATAATTTCACCACATGCCACTGATATATATTATATATACATAGTACTGTTTACCATGCACCCTTTTTTTTGATCTTTCGACTTAAGATCTTTCGATTTTCGGTCTTTGCCTTCCGATATTTGCTTTTTCGACCTTTTCACTTTCGGTGCCGTGAGGTAGACCCGTTTATTTGATAGCGATTTACGCTTATAAATAGATTAACATTTAAAACTAAAAAAAAAATCGCTAGTAAAATTGACGAGCTTAAAAATATTTATAAATTTTTAGTTGATAAAATTAGTGTAAAACTTTGGTAAAAGAGTTGACGGATTTTTTAATTTTACTTTAAAACTTTACTTTTTTAAGAAATTTTACTTTAAAACTTTTACAACATCATCTTGTACAAACATTCGCCATCACTGGATGAAAACGCACAAGCTTCCATTTTTCTCTGTTTTGAGCAACTGTCATCTACATATCTCATCCCGCACATTTTACTAATTTCATCCACCTTGTGGCCTTCTTTGAACCCTTTTACATTATCTCGGGTACCATTTGAACAATTCTTTCATCCATCTATCATCCGCTTTTCTATGTAGCAAAACAAATTTACTAATTGTCAAGTTCGTTAATTATTGAAGCTTTTTTGATATACATATATATGTGAATATGTATAGAACATGATTATTTTTTTATAGAAAAATAACTCCCAGTACGAATAAAAGCTACGCTTACCAATTTCTAGGAAAATTCCGGTTTAATTTGCTTCTATTCATCTCAGATTCTTAGAAATAGGTATTCCGCAAATTGTCGGGCATTTTGAAACGTGTTTCATTATCAACTTATAGAATAAACAAAACCATTACTTTTTATACATAAATATGTATGTATGTATGTACATCAAAATATATAATATACAAGCCTAAAAATTCTAGCATTGCTTATACATCTTACAATCTAATCTATAATTTGGAAAGAGACTTTGTATATATGTATGTATGTATCCTTCGTTCGTCGTTCGTCGTCCGTAGATCGGTGACGTTATCGAACACGTGATTCGATTTTTTTTTTCGATCCATGGGCGCCGATTTGTTTTTTTCGATTCAATGGATTCACCCCCGCGGGGGCGCAAGGCGAGTAGTTTCATGGGGCCCCGCCAGGGGCGCCACAAGGGGCGCAGCCCCGTGGGGCCCCGAAGGGGGCCCGGGGGGGCGCAGCCTCATGGGGCGCAGCCCCATGGGGCCCAAAAGGGGGCGCAGCTTTATGGGGCACAGCCTTATCGGCCGCAGCCTTATGGGGCGCAACCTTATGGGGCGCAGTCTTATGGGGCGCAGTCTTATGGGGCGCAGTCTTATGGGGCGCAGCCTTATGGGGCGCTGTCTTATGGGGCGCAGTCGTATGGGGCGCCGCCATATGGGGCGCCACCTTATGGGGCGCCGCCTTATAGAGCTTAGCCGCATGGGGTCCCGAAGGGCCCCAAAGGGGGCGCAGCCTCATTGGGCCCCAAAGGGGGCGCAGCCTCATGGGGCGCAGGGGGGCGCAGCCTCATGGGGCGTAGCCTTATGGGGCGCAGTCTTATGGGGCGCAGCCTTATGGGGCGCTGCCTTATGGGGCGCCGCCTTATGGGGCGCCGCCTTATGGGGCGCCGCCTTATGGAGCTTAGCCGCATGGGGCGCCGCCTTATGGAGCTTAGCCGCATGGGGCCCCGAAGGGGGCGAAAGGGGGCGCAAGGGGGCGCAAGGGGGCGCAAGGGGGCGCAAGGGGGCGCAGCCTCATGGGGCGTAGCCCCATGGGGCCCCGAAGGGGGCGCAGGGGGGCGCAGCCTCATTGGGCCCCAAAGGGGGCGCAGCCTTATGAGGCGAAGCCCTAAACGGCTTTAACTAAGGGGGGCGAAGCCCTAGACGGCAATTTATCATGGGGACGCGGAGGGGCGAAGCCCTAAAAGGCAACTGATCACGGGGGCGAAGCCCTAGACGGCATTCAATCATGGGGGCGTGGAGGGGCGAAGCCCTAAAAGGCATTAACTAAGGGGGGCGAAGCCCTAGATGGCATTCAATCATGGGGGCGCGGAGGGGGCGAAGCCCTAATAGGCATTAACTAAGGGGGGCGAAGCCCTAGACGGCAATTAATCATGGGGGCGCGGAGGGGCGAAGCCCTAAAAGGCAAATGATCATGGGGGCGAAGCCTTAGACGGCATTTAATCATGGGGTTGCGGAGGGGCGAAGCCCTAAAAGGCAACTGATCATGGGGGCGAAGCCCTAGACGGCATTTAATCATGGGGGCGTGGAGGGGCGAAGCCCTAAAAGGCATCAGCTAAGGGGGGCGAAGCCCTAAGCGGCAATTGCTCATGGGGGCGTGGAGGGGCGAAGCCCTAGAAGGCAAAAAAAAAAATTCGATTTTTTTTTTTGATTTTTCTAATTTTTTTTTTAATTTTTTTTTTTTAATTTTTTTTTAATTTTTTTTTTAATTTTTTTTTCAAATTTTTAATTTTTTTTTTTTTATTTATTTATTTTTTTAATTAAATGTTTACTATTAGCTTAGTCATGTTTAAGCGGTTTATATTATAAACACTGAGCGAAGCCGGGTAATACAGCTAGTGTACTATATAATAAAATAAAAACATCTCAACGTTGTCGTATTTACCGTTCATTTTGAAATATAATAGAAAACCCACAACAAATTATATCAAATTACTAGTAATTTTACAATTACGATATTCTAAGCATTTCTTATAGCCAATTTCGTGATTAATATAAGTGGAGATATGTCAGTGGTTTCAATTCCCTAAAAATAGCATTGCTCATACAATGTACAGTATAATAAAATAAACACATTTCAACGTTGTCGTATTTACCGTTCATTTTGAAATATAATAGAAAACCCACAACAAATTATATCAAATTACTAGTCATTTTACAATTACGATATTCTAAGCATTTTTTATAGACAATTTCGTGATTAATATAAGTGGAGATATGTCAGTGGTTTCAATTCCCTAAAAATAGCATTGCTCATACAATGTACAGTATAATAAAATAAACACATTTCAACGTTGTCGTATTTACCGTTCATTTTGAAATATAATAGAAAACCCACAACAAATTATATCAAATTACTAGTAATTTCACAATTACGATATTCTAAGCATTTTTTTTAGCCAATTTCGTGATTAATATAAGTGGAGATATGTCAGTGGTTTCAATTCCCTAAAAATAGCATTGCTCATACAATGTACAGTATAATAAAATAAACACATTTCAACGTTTTCGTATTTACCGTTCATTTTGAAATATAATAGAAAACCCACAACAAATTATATCAAATTACTAGTAATTTCACAATTACGATATTCTAAGCATTTTTTTTAGCCAATTTCGTGATTAATATAAGTGGAGATATGTCAGTGGTTTCAATTCCCTAAAAATAGCATTGCTCATACAATGTACAGTATAATAAAATAAACACATTTCAACGTTGTCGTATTTACCGTTCATTTTGAAATATAATAGAAAACCCACAACAAATTATATGAAATTACTAGTCATTTTACAATTACGATATTCTAAGCATTTTTTATAGAAAATTTCGTGATTAATATAAGTGGAGACATGTAAGTGGTTTCAATTCCCGACAGCCAAATATGGCGTCTCAAATCTCGTTGTATGATGAATAATACATAATTGCACTTCCAGTTATACATTAACTAAAAACATTCTCATTATATATCAAATTATACACAGTATACATACCAAAAATTTGGTCAATTATATTTCAATAAAATCATATAGGCATCTTCAGAAAATTGAACCGGGAATATGTATATGCAACATTTTAAAACGCTTAGGGCGCGATCACACAGCGAGGGAGCGGTATGCTATACGCGGGATATTTTTTTTAGATAGTTTTAAACACACACAAATTGTAGGGTCATACCCGGTACGATACGCCGGATCTTACGGGATCGTGCGGGATCGGAGCGGTCTCGTTGAAATTCTATAGAATTGTTTATACTAACTTGACGGTGATATATACCAATTCGTCGACGCTCGGACGACGCTTGACAGTGATCGATAACGGTGTATCCCATATTTTTTTTGACATCTCCTCCCAAGCTTCATTGCGAATGTTTTGGTCCTTATATTTTACGGATCTGACGTCATAGACACATTCGTACTGTCGCACAACTTCTATTAATTTTTCTGACATTATGAACTGCGATGTACCGATATTATGAACTGCGATGACCGAGCTCAAAAGACGAACTGTTTGCAGTCACCACTTTCTTGAGTATAAAAAGTATAAATAAAAAATACTTTGTTCTTGATATAAAATAAAGTAAAAATGGGCTCTCTTTAAACGAACATGTTATTGTATCGACATGTACATACATTCATACGGAAATGCATTCAGTATCAATTAGTTACAGTCCATATTGAGTGCACTATAGCCCTTTACGTAAAAAACATCTTTGTTCGTTTATCTGTTGATGGTATTAGGGATTTAAGTACGTATTTAGTTTTTGTACCAAAAAACTTGAGTCCATTGTCTAGTCATTTCTGTTTATTTAGTAACAATTGGTTCCGGTAAACAATTAGTGTACTACATAAAACCCTTTATGCTGAATACATCTTTGTCCGTGATCGCAGAGTTTGTTTATGAAAGTATCGAATGAGTATTTAATTCTTAAACCTACCCGGAAACATTAGTCAATTGTTGTTATAAACCGGACACTTGTTTGTCTATTTTTGTTAATTGTTTACTAATTAAGTTTAAAACTGAATTATTAAACAATAAAAGCTTGAAATCCTTAATGTAATTTGTATTTTCTATAATCTTATTATTCCGACAAGTTCTGCTATATTTTTTTGCAAATATGGGATACACCGTTATCGATCACTGTCAAGCGTCGTCCGAGGGTCGACGAATTACTATATATCACCGTCAAGTTAGTATAAACAATTCTATAGAATTTCAACGAGACCGCTCCGATCCCGCACGATCCCGTAAGATCCGGCGTATCGTACCGGGTATGACCCTACAATTTGTGTGTGTTTAAAACTATCTAAAAAAAATATCCCGCGTATAGCATACCGCTCCCTCGCTGTGTGATCGCGCCCTTACAATACATATGCACGTGTACGTGCCGCGCCACATGTATCGGTTTGCATGGTTTTATTTTCAACAGCTGAAATTTCATTGCACAGTGCACTTTGCGAATGTTTAAAACATCCTCGAATTGCACATTCGAGAGTTTCTGCTGGCGACTCGGTAATGGAAATAGTTGATCGACCCTGTTCGTCGACTACACAACGGGGTTTAATTAAATCTTAACGATCAGATCGACCCCGTTCATTCTAAATTAGTAAGCCCCACATACAACACATCCTAACACATTCATAGGTGTTCGGATAGGAAATTGACAATGTCATTTCAAATTTAATATTCATAATTAGCCATAATCTATGTAATTCCAACAGTTTTCCAACACTTTCGATATAATAACTGACTCGTTTCAATTGAGCTTTTATACATATATTTGTGCTAACTTTTATCGTTAAATCTTTGACAAACTGTGATGCTGATTTAAATATTTTACGCTGATGCTGATTTTAATATTTCAAAGTGCCAAATTGAAAGAATATGATTGCTACGGGCACATTTAAACAGATACGATTTAATATTGCCCTTTACTCCTTTTACTTAAAATTACTCCTTAGAACGAATCATTTGCGCTTTAGAATAAAAAAAATACGCATTAAATAAATATATTTTATTTTAAGTATGAAATAAAAAAATGTTTCGATCTTTTTAACAATTAAAATGAGCGCAGTTTAGGGGCGAAAACACCCTGAGTTGTATGGGACGTCACGTCCTTCTTTTTTTGCTTCAGCTGCCCGCTGTGTCGATTGAATTCGGGTGTACCTATACTTGCACGTGCAGAATGCATATGTTTGGAAGGTCGCACGTGTATGCATATCCATATGCAACCGACAAGTTTCTCCTACATTTCTTCAAATGTGGGATTCACCGTTATCGATCACTGTCAAGCAAGGATACAATATCACCGAAAACACTCCAGGGGGTGATTTTTGGGACTATGTACCATGGATATGGGCTAGGGGTGCTGCGTTTTCTTCGCATTTTTAAAATTATCTAAAAAAAAATACGTACCACGTCCCACATAGTGTGTTTTCGCCCTTACTAGGGTGTAGTCCATTCGAACACCGTTCATCATATCAAATTGAAACTTAATCAGTTATTGAAATTAAACTTAATCAGTTACGTTGTAATTTTTTTTCAATATTTTAGTTTCAACGGAATATGTAGTACATACATTCCCTTATAGATATGTAAGTCTACTGTACTAACTATTCGCACCAATTATATTCTAATCTGCTCAACACATTTGACTGAAATTATACATGCGCATACTGCAAGAGTATTTTGAAGATTCAGGTATGATGAATCTTATAGATAAACTTACATTTTAAAAATATTTGTACCTCAACCAAAAGTAGTACGATTTCTCTAGAGAATCGAGGTTATTTACGATTATCTCCGAAACCTTTTACTACCTATGGTTCAGTTATTATTCAGCAGCTTCAATTAAATTTCAAATTTATATAGATATGTATATTCATACGTATGCTATGTATGTATATATGATCATATGTACATATGTGGTAGGTTGAAATCGAATACACACGAATACACGTTGCGTATAAAAGCAAACGTACGCACGATCAGAATTAGCTTATAATCCTATTGTGTGTTAGCTTAGCTTCGAGGAGTGAGCTAATTTGATATCGACTCAGCATATATACGGATTTAACGCCAAGACAAAGGCATTAATACCGTATCGACGCACACTAATCGAATTTAGATAATTTAATTAATATAATAACGCGAATTTTAATCGAGCCCTTAAAAACACACGACACACCGAATATAATCGCAGAAGATTCCGAACACCAACATGTACACGAGGAAATGATCCGGAAAATTCCACCCAATATTCTTAATTCAGTAAATTTTCTAGCAATCCGTTTATGACAACATCTAAAGAAAATATCTAGCAATAATATTACATAGTTGATAATTTTTTAATTCAATTAAAAGTATTTTATTTTGATTTTTTATCAAATAGTGCAGGAATGAACATTTAAAAAAAATTTGATGCATTCAATTGCCCATATTTATTTTTACCACAATCTATTACTAGTAATTATAATATATGTATATATGTACATAACAGGCTGCCCCAAAGTCACACCTATGACCAAACTTGTACATAAATACTAAACCCAGAATACATGTTCATACATAGGTACATATGTATATGTAACAATCAACATATAAGGATTTTTCGACGAATTTGTGAAAAATGGAGGAGGGTGAAGAAGATTTTGATTGTTATTGGATTCGTCACAACAATAAAGTTGGATGCAATAACAAAGTTTAACAAAAGATGATTGATTTAGATTTAATAACCATCCAGATCTTGCTAGAAGCGTATACAAATCGAATCATTTTTTTTTATTCCAGCCAGAATTTGAACCCGCGATCTCTATACTGGTAAACAATAGCTTAATCGGTGAGCTACGCTGTGGCTCAAGTTATAAAGATTTTAAATAAAATATTCGATATAAAGATTTTAAATAAAATATTCGATATAAAGATTTTAAATAAAATATTCGATATAAAGATTTTAAATAAAAGTGAAAAAAAAAGTTTTATTTGCATTTGAAATAAAAAATGGCGGGAAAACGTACATAATTATTACCTTATACATATGTACAATTATGTTAAATATAAATTAGAAAGATTTTATTAAATTAATCTCAGTTAAAGTTTTATTTCGATCCAAAGATCAAATAATATCCGATTGACGGCCTCAAATATTTCGTATAATATAATATAATATTTGGGACATGCTTACTTAATGTTTGATACATATATACTCTTTTTACATACCTCCGTTACATTTTTAATATTATGCTGTACATTAAAATAATATAATACTACAATTACCAACAAATAAAATTTTTTAAAATAGAGACTGCACAATAGATCAGTAGTTATTAAAATGGATAAAAGATGTATTGTGAACACAGTTTAGTAATAATAAAAAGCATTTAAAAATCTTATATACCGATATATTATCAAGATTTGTATCAGTTTTGAATACAATTTTCACTTATG